>NC_044049.1:655825-715825 GCF_902167405.1 Gadus morhua
GAACAAGGAGGGATGCAGGAAGGAAGCGGCGGGCAGGCCGTGTCCGCGGGGTCCTAAGCCCCCCTCCCCGCGGGACGGTTCCTCCGGTCCTCCTCATCAGGGTCCTCCGCTCGGACCGACACAGGACGGGTCGCGCGGAGCACCGAGAACGCGGATGTAAAGCGAGTGTGTTTGTTTGTGTGCATTATCCGTTGGAGGTTCTCTGCGGACACATGACGGTGTGACGGGCCGCGAGCCTCCGGTCTCCCTGTAGGAGGAGAACAGGCCGGCCTTGTTTCTGATGGTCGGCCTTCACCTCACGAGCTCTCAGACCGGAGCCGCGAGACGGTTCTGCGTGGACAGGCCCGCGGGGACGAGCCGTTAGTGTCGGGAGGGCTCGTTATCGGGGGTCGCCTGTCTGGACCGAGGGGTCGGTACTGCCCCCTGTCGTGCTCTGGGGTCATCGGTCATATCGCACCCCCCGCGAATCAGAAGCGATCAGTGATAACTAATCACTGAGTATTGATGACTGCAGTCGACGTCACGGCCTGTGAGGCGCGTAGTTCGTGTCCCTGCACGTCGCCCCCCGGTCCGGTTTAACGGAGCGTTCCGGTCTTTGTTCTGCTCTCCCCATTCAGCTCTGTTTCATGTTGATTCACGTTGTCCTCGGGATGATGTCTGTGGGCGGACTGCGAGCTGCTCTGAGAGTCGCTATCACGACAGGAATGAAAGTCAATCAATAATAACGTAACCACGACACAAACCCTGCGGTGTTTGACGGCTACAGCGCCCAGCTCACGCCAGGGGGAGGGGCCTGTGTCACAACAGAGGGGCGTGGCCTGTGGCAATAAACAGGAAGTGGTGTTCACCAGGGCGCGAAGATGGAAGCGAAAACAGGAAGTCAGAAAAAAGGCTTACTGCAGCATGTCAAAACCGTGTGTGTGTGTGTGTGTGTGTGTCCCCGCTGTCAGGCAGTAGCAGACTGAGTCAGAGCTTATTGATTCTGTAGTATGGTCCAGCTATAGGAGAGCAGAAGAGATTTAGAAAATAGACGACCAAGTTTTCCCTCGCTCCCTCCCTCTCCTCCACGGTGTCAAATAGGGGCATTTAGTGCAACTATGATTGACAAGAAAGCGGGATTCTGTGAATCCCGGAGACGCCCTGATTGGTCAGAGACACCCTGATTTGTCCGAGAAGCCCTGATTGACCAGATATGCTCTGATTGGTCAGAGACGCCCTGATTGGTCAGTGACGCCCTGATTGGTCAGAGACGCCCTGATTGGTCAGAGACGCCCTGATTCGTCAGAGATGCTGATTGGTCCGAGACGCGAAAGACATACTATCAGTGTTCTTCTCTCACTGGTGGCGGCAAAAGACCCTCAAAGGATAACTCTCACATCTTATCTACAACACCTTTTATAATACTGTCAAAGTGTAATTAGTTTTTTGTGGAATTTCTAAAAAGAACCACAACAAAGGAAATAAATCCTAGCGTTTATTCGATGAGGTGTATAAACTGATTGTGTGTATGGGCCGGTCAGTTAGAGATCGACTCCCTTCGAGACGCCCAGCCAGCCGTAGAGTTACCGGCCGGCCCTGTCACCGCAGAGACCCCCGGTCTGAGGTGACCCTCCTGGCTGCACTCTGCAGACCCACCTCCCCATCAGCCTCCAGCTTTAATCTGACTGGAGGCATTTCATACGCTTTGCATTTCACCAGGATGAAGCCACGGAATTATGTAAGCAATAATCTTTTCTTCTCCCATTCTCTCTCTCTCTCCTCTCTCCTCCTCTTCCCTCTCCTCCTCCTCTCCTCTCCTCCCCTCTCTCCTCTCCCCCCTCTCCTCTCCCTCCCCTCTCTCCTCTCCCCTCTCTCCTCCCCTCTCTCCTCTCCCCCTCTCCTCTCCTCTCCCCCCTCTCCTCTCCTCTCCTCTCCTCTCCTCTCCTCTCTCTCCCCCCTCTCCTCTCTCTCCTCCTCTCCTCTCCTCTCCTCTCCTCTCCTCTCTCCTTTCCTCTCCTCTCCTCTCTCCTCTCCTCTCTCCTTCCCTCTCTCCCTCCTCCCCTCTCCTCCTCTTCCCTCTCCTCTCTCCTTCCCTCTCCTCTCCTCCTCCTCTCTCCTTCCCTCTCCTCTCCTCCTCCCCTCTCTCCTCTCCTCCTCTCCTCTCTCCTTCCCTCTCCTCTTCCTCCCCCTCTCCTCCCCTCTCTCCTCTTCCCTCTCCTCCTCCTCTCCTCCTCTTCCCTCTCCTCTCCTCTTCCCTCTCCTCTCCTGTCTCCTCCTCCCCTCTCTCCTCTCCTCTCTTATCTCCTCCCCTCTCCAGGAGGTGCCTGTCTGTCCGCGTATCAAGCGTCCCCAGGATGCTCCCGTCCTCCGCCTGCTGACCTGCGTCTCCACCTGGTGCGTTTGATTCCTCCACCATGATGAAGACGGAGCCTCCGTCCGCCAGCGGCGGCGGGAAAGTGTCGGGAGGGGGGAACTCCACCCTCCGCAGCCCCTCCCCCCACCGGAACGCGTACGAGGCGGGGCTGGCGGCGCTGAAGCAGGCGACCGACCACCTCAACAACCCCTCCAGCAAGCCCCTCCCACCCCCTCGGCCCGGCACCCGCGGCCGCCGCTATGGCTCCAACGTCAACCGCATCAAGAGCATGTTCCTCCAGATGGAGAGCACGGCGCCCGGGGAGGAGGGCGGGGCCCGCGGCCTGGGTGAGCACCTCCTCGGCCCCTGTCTCCTGTCTCCTCACTCCCTGACTCCTGTCTCCTCAGCCCCTATCTATCTCCTCACCCCTTATCTCCTATCTCCTATTTGCTCACCACTTATATCGCCTATTTCCTTTCCAGTGTGTAACGTGTGTAGCAGTGTGTAGCAGTGTGTAACAGTGTGTAGCGTTGTGTAACAGTGTGTAACGGTGTGAAGCAGTGTGTAGCAGTGTAACAATGTGTAACAGTGTGTAACGGTGTGTTACGGTGTGTTACGGCGGTGGGGGTTCTCAGCAGGGGAGCAGTGTGTAACATTGTGTAGCGTTGTGTAACAGTGTGTAACGTTGTGTAACATTGTGTAACATTGTGTAGCAGTGTGTAGCAGTGTGTAACGGTGTGTAACGGTGGTGGGGGGTCTCAGCAGGGGAGCAGGTGAAGCTGTCCCTCCCCCCAGGCCGGCAGGGCCCCCTGCGGCTCCCCGAGCGGCTCCACAGTCTGGAGCCGCGGCCGGGCCGCGCTCCCGCCCCGCCCGGCCCCTCCAAGCTACAAGAGACCCGCAAGATCTTCGAACAGCGCACCCTGCAGGTGAGGAGGAGTACTGCAGTACTGCCTCACGCCAGTATTAATACACAGAGTAGTGTGCCTCATGGGGAATTCATTTAACAGTTCTACTGGTTGACTGGCTACCTTGTTGACTGGTTACCTGGTTGACTGGTTGGATGGTTAACTGGTTACCTGGTTACCTGGTTGACTACTTGACTGGTTGGATGGCTACCTTGTTGACTGGTTACCTGGTTGACTGGTTGGATGGTTAACTGGTTACCTGGTTACCTGGTTGACTACTTGACTGGTTGGATGGCTACCTGGTTGACTGGTTACCTGGTTGACTTGTTGGATGGTTAACTGGTTACCCGGTTGACTGGTTGACTTGTAGGATGGTTAACTCGCTTGATGGTTGACTGGTTACACGGTTGACTGGTTAGATGGTTACCTGGTTGACTGGTTCATGTTGTGCAGGAGAAGCAGGCGACCAACCGGATCCTCCTGAAGCGGGAGGGCGCGGCCGGGCTGCAGGGCGGCCGTCTGGACGTGGTCGCCCGCTTCGACGGCTCCACTGAGGCTCTGGACCGCCTGGAGCCCGCCCTGGACCCCCCCCCGGGACCTGGCCCCGCCCCCACGGGACCCAACTCCGCCCCCACGGGACCTAGCCCCGCCCCCACGGGAGCTAGCTCCGCCCCCGACCCCACAGGACCTAGTTCCGCCTCTGCATCCACAATACTTAGCTCCAGCCCCACACCATTGTGCTCTGACCTCGGGCCACTAAGCTCCACCTCTGTCCCAATAAGCCCCACCCACACCCTCTCTAGCGCCGCCGGCCCCCTTCCTAGCTCCGCCCTTGGCCAGCCAGGCTCCGCCCCCCTGGATGTGCCCAGCCCCACCGTCAGCCAGCTCAGCGCCGTGTTCGAGGCCACGGACCCCAGGCCCGCCCCCCCGCCTCCTCCTGCTCCTCCTGCTCCTCCTGCTGCTCCTCACCAGCGCTGCGCCTCCTCCCCCCTGCCCACCCCCCCACAGAAACCCCCCAAACCTCCTGGTCTGGGGGCGGGGCCTCCAGGGAGCAAGGTGAGCTAAGAGCACCTGTCCGTCTGTCTGTCTGTCGGCCCTTTGCTTCTCCCTTTAGCCCGATAACGTCTCTCTCTCTCTCTCTCTCTCTCTCTCTCTCTCTCTCTCTCTCTCTCTCTCTCTCTCTCTCTCTCTCTCTCTCTCTCTCTCTCTCTCTCTCTCTCTCTCTCTCTCTCTCCCCCCCCCCCCTTCAGCAGGTGAAGTCATGTCCAGCTCCTCGAGGAGACGAGGAGGTGGAGGGAGGAGCTGTCCGGACGTCTGGACTCGGAGATAAGGAGGCATCTGCTCCTTCAGGGGATCCCCGCTCCTCTACCTCCTCCTCCTCCTCCTCCTCCTCCCCTGACTCCTCCTCCTCCCCTGAGACTCAGCCCCCAGCACCTCCCCGCGAGGCCCGACCCGGGACCGAAGCCAGGGGCTCCAGTACGTCCCCGGCCCCGGGGCCGGGGGCCGGCGGGGGGGGGGAGGTCCAGGCCGACGTCCACGCCTCCCAGGAGAACTCCGGCGCTCCTCCACCCTCCTCCTCCCCCTGGCCCGCCGAGGAGCAGGGGAGAGGGGGAGGGGCGGAGGGGAAGGGAGAGGAGGAGGAGGAGGAGGACTGGAGGAAGGAGGACACGGTGGACATCAGCGCCTACAGCGGCCTGGGGGACGACTCGGGGGGGAGCCAGCTGGACGACGACGACGAGGACGAGGACGAGGACGAAGACGAGGAGGAGGAGGAGTACCACCCCGAGAGCAGCTCCTCAGAGATACCCGGCTTACCCCAGGAGGAGGAGCCACCTCCGGCCAATAGGAAGATCTGCTTCAGCACTGGACCAATTACGGTGGGTGGGCGTGGCTTGATATGTGATGTGATATAGATAGGTACGTGGTGACAACATGTGACCAGAGGCGACCTCATGGCTCGAGATCAGGCCGGTGACCTCTGACCCCGTAGCCTCCTCAGACCGAGCTAGCATTCTCTGGCGTGTCGCTGTGCGTCTGTCGCTTCACCACAGGATTCTGACTCCATTCCTCCATTTCTCAGGCGGTCAGCGTGTCGCAGAAGTCAGGCAGCGGAAAATCCTGCGGAAAAAAAACACGAATATGAACACAGCTAATTCAGCCATTTTGATTTGAGCCTGCTGGTGAGCCTAGCTGACTTGGCAAGCGGGTTAACCTAGCTTGTTTACCTAGCTAGTTGAGCTGTGTGAAGGCCAATTTCCACCGGAATCGGCACGGCAGCGAACCGGTCGCCGAAATATAATAGGAACCATTAAAATCAACTGGATACGGCACCGGCACGGAACCGTCCCCAAACCGGCACTTCGTTCACGATACTTGCTTCTTCTATTTTTGAAAGTTGCCGGCCCGCAGCCGGACCACTTCCGTGCCAATTCCGGTGGAAATTGGCCTTGAGAGGTAGGCGGCATTTATATTGATCTGATGCCCCGTCTCCATGGAGACCGAACTGGTCCTAGCCAGATCAGCATTCAGCGTTCAGGCCGCGTTGAGGACAGCACCAGGCGGTCTCCACCCCCTTCAGTAGAAACAAACACTTAAGAGTCTCTGAAGGACCTCGGACCCCCCTCCGTCATCGTGCACCACCCAGAGACAGGGTGGAGCGGACTGAGTTCAGCTAGCTAGTTTGTTCAGCTAATTCAGCCCTTTTCATTTGAGCCTACTGGTGAGCCTAGCTGACTTGGCAAGCGGGTTAACCTAGCTTGTTTACCTAGCTAGTTGAGCTGGCTTGGTCTGATTTGGCTCGCTGAGTGAGCCTGCTGGTTAGCCTAGCTATTTGCACTAGCTGGTTAGCCTAGCGGTTTGCACTGGCTGGTTTATCTATCCGACTGTTTCAGTGCAGTCTGGCCTTCGATCGGAGGCAGCAGCAGACGAGAGGAAACAGTGTCGCTGACACTGAGAGGGTTTCACCTCCGCGTTCTGCTGACACACACAGTCACTCTTTCTCTTCCCTCCATCCTCCTGACTCGTGCTCACTCTCTCGCTCGCTCTCAGTTGATTTTGCAACATGCAGTCACATAACCACACACACACACACACAAACACACACACAAACACACACACATCGGACACACTTCCTGTGTGTGTGTGTGGGGACATATTCTACTGTTAGAAGTGGCCAACTCTAGATAGAGGTCACAGCTAGGTGCAGCAGACATGTTGTAGAGCACCAACCTGTGGTAAAAATGCTAACAACTCTCTTCCTGTAGGCCATGAGAGAGAGAGACAGTAAGCTCTCTGTTAGCTCCTGCAGAGAGAGAGAGAGAGAGACAGTTAGCTCTCTGTTAGCTCCTGCAGAGAGAGAGAGAGAGAGAGACAGTTAGCTCTCTGTTAGCTCCCCTCCAGAGTGTCTGCATATACACTTACAATATAGGCTTTATGGATTGGGAGGTTTAGCCACAGAGTCTAGTTAGCTTTAAGACAGTATGATGCTGTTCTCTTTATATGCTACAGTGTTATGTAAGCCATTTTGATAACAGTGATGCGGTTATGAACGAGGCACAAGGCACTCACACTGCAGGGATGGAGGTTATATTCCCTGGGTAGGGATCCTGTGTCAGCGTGTGACCTTTGCCCTTGCAGGTGTTCACCACATACTCTAACGAGGACTACGACCGCCGTAACGAGGACGTGGACCCCATGGCCGCCTCGGCCGAGTACGAGCTGGAGAAGAGGGTTGAGAAGCTGGAGCTGTTCCCCGTGGAGCTGGAGAAAGGTACAAACACACTGTAACACAATGTTAGACCGACGCTGTAACACAATGTTACACACACTGTAACAACACAATGTTGCACACGCTGTAAAAACACAATGTTACACACACTGTAACACAATGTTACACAGACTGTAACAACACAATGTTACACACGCTGTAACAACACAATGTTACACACACTGTAACACAATGCTACACACGCTGTAACAACACAATGTTACACAGACTGTAACAACACAATGTTACACACACTGTAAGACAATGCTACGCACGCTGTAACAACGAAATGTGTCACACGCTGCAACAAAATAATGTTTTACACACACACTGTAACTTAAAGGAGACATTATGGTGTTTTCCCAACAAGTAAACATAGTATTTGAGTTCCAGAAAACATGTTTTTGAACGGGTATTTATCTAATCTATCTAATATCACGGCCAAAAGCTATGTGTCTTCGGATGATATTATGAATAATAAAGACTGTCTCTGACGTCTCTGGTACTTCCACAAGTAAAACTCGTAGTGGGGGATATCTCGGCCATGGTTGAGAAGAATTGGGGGGAAGGAACTTTGGCATTGACTCTCTAAAGTCCATGAACCGCGACATGGAGAAGAAAAGGATTGTACTCTGGGAGCTGAGCTGCCGGACTGCCTCCGAGCTTCCCGCGCCGGAGCTGCAAGACTGCAGTCCGGCAGCTCAGGCGGTGTACTCCGGGAGCTGAACTGGCGCCGAAGCTAGGTGGCAGCTCCGGCGGACGAGCAGCTCCGGCTGGGGTAGGGAGTACAATCCATTTCTACTCCATGTCTCCTCATCCCGACTTCCCTTCGGCGGCCGCTCCGGCGGGGTGAGCTCTGCGCCAGATAAAGGGATTTTACTCCCGGAGCTTAGCTGCAGGGCTAGCGCCGAGTTCCACCCGCCGGAGCTGCTCATCCGCTGGTCCACAAAATCTTAGCGATGCTCCGATTGGAGGGGAGTGGGGAAGTGGGAGGTAATATTCAAATGTGCCCCCTTCTTACGTAGGAGGGGGCGCCGAAACTGACTCGCTTGTTTGGTAGCTGGAGGCAAGCTGCTTCCAGAAATGCGTTTCTCACTCAAAAAATCATGTACGGACTTATTTCAAAGTTTGTATTTGTGTGGGAGCACCAGAGACCCACAACAACACCCCACATCCCAGGAAAAGGGCTGTTTTCATAATATGTCCCCTATAATGTTAGACACGCTGTAACAACATAATGTTACTCTGAGTGGCGGTCTCTCTGAGTGTCCCACTAAGCGGCGGTCTCTCTGAGTGTCCCACTAAGCGGCGGTCTCTCTGAGTGTCCCACTAAGCGGGGGTCTCTCTGAGTGTCCCACTAAGCGGCGGTCTCTCTGAGTGTCCCACTAAGCGGCGGTCTCTCTGAGTGTCCCACTAAGCGGCGGTCTCTCTGAGTGTCCCACTAAGCGGCGGTCTCTCTGAGTGTCCCACTAAGCGGCGGTCTCTCTGAGTGTCCCACTAAGCGGCGGTCTCTCTCCAGATGGAGACGGTCTGGGGATCAGCATCATCGGCATGGGGGCCGGCGCCGACATGGGGCTGGAGAAGCTGGGGATCTTCGTGAAGACGGTGACGGACGGCGGTGCGGCCCACCGCGACACCAGGTACACAGGGGGGCATTCTGGGTAATATCAGCGAATTAAAGATGGCGATTCTGGGAAGAAACTCTAAATGTAGGCCTCTAAAGGAAGAACTTTAACGTGTGTGTGTGTGTATATGTGTGTGTGTGTGTGTGTGTGTGTGTGTGTGTGTGTGTGTGTGTGTGTGTGTGTAGGATCCAGGTGAACGACCTCATCGTCGAGGTGGACGGGACCAGTCTGGTCGGCGTCACTCAGAGCTTCGCCGCGTCGGTCCTCAGAAACACCAGCGGAACCGTGAGGTACACACAAACACACACACACACACACACACACACACACACACACACACACACACACACACACACACACACACACACACACACACACACACACACACACACACACACACACACACACACACACACACGCGCGCACGCACACGCACCATCAAGGTTAAGTCCTTTCCAGCTCAAACCTTGACCCCATGAGCATCTCAGGACCGTTGAGCCCTGGTCTGTGATTGGCCGGATGTGTTGGTGTAGGTTTCTGATTGGCCAGATGTGTTGGTGCAGGTTTGTGATTGGTCGAGAGAAGCCCGGGGAGCAGAGTGAGGTGGCTCAGCTGATCCAACAGACCCTGGAACAGGAGAGGTGGCAGAAGGACCTGATGGAGCAGAGATACAGCCAATACCTGGAGGAGGACCAGGAGGTAGGAACCTCTAGATCTATAGATCTATAGAGAGACAGGAGGTAGGAGTCATCTAGATCTATAGATCTATAGAGAGCCAGGAGGTAGGGCTCATCTAGATCTATAGATCTATAGAGAGACAGGAGGTAGGAGTCATCTAGATCTATAGAGAGACAGGAGGTAGGGCTCATCTAGATCTATAGATCTATAGAGAGACAGGAGGCAGGAGTCATCTAGATCTATAGATCTATAGAGAGACAGGAGGTAGGAGTCATCTAGATCTATAGAGAGACAGGAGGTAGGACTCATCTAGATCTATAGATCTATAGCGAGACAGGAGGTAGGACACATCTAGATCTATAGATCTATAGAGAGACAGGAGGTAGGACACATCTAGATCTATAGATCTATAGAGAGACAGGAGGTAGGGCACATCTAGATCGATAGATCTATAGAGAGACAGGAGGTAGGAGTCATCTAGATCTATAGAGATACAGGAGGTAGGACTCATCTAGATCTATAGATCTATAGAGAGACAGGAGGTAGGGCTCATCTAGATCTATAGATCTATAGAGAGCCAGGAGGTAGGAGACTATAGAGATATACACATATGCGTGTGTTAATATTGTTTGTATGTGTAACGTGTGTGTTGTCACGGTGTGTGTGCAGACGGGGGAGTACGTGACGGACGAGGAGGAGATGCTGAGCCCCGTGTTCCCCAACTGTGTGGAGGACCAGAGCTCCCCATTGCCCGCAGACCCCGCCGACCTGGACCCCGACCGGCTGGCCCTCAAGTACAAGGAGGTCTGTCTGCCTGCCTGTCTGTCTGCCTGTCTGTCTGCCTGTTTCATGGTCCATCATAACATGTCTGTCTCTTTAACATGTCCCTCTCTATAACATGTCTCTCTGTCTCTTTAACATGTCTGTCTCTGTCTCTTTAACATGTCCCTCTCTATAACATGTCTGTCTCTGTCTCTATAACATGTCTCTCTCTATAACATGTCTGTCTCTATAACATGTCTGTCTCTGTCTCTATAACATGTCTCTCTCTATAACATGTCTGTCTCTATAACATGTCTGTCTCTGTCTCTATAACATGTCCCTCTCTATAACATGTCTGTCTCTGTCTCTATAACATGTCTCTCTATAACATGTCTGTCTCTATAACATGTCTGTCTCTGTCTCTATAACATGTCTCTCTCTATAACATGTCTGTCTCTGTCTCTGTAACATGTCTCTCTGTAACATGTCTGTCTGTTTAACATGTCTGTCTCTGTCTCTATAACATGTCTGTCTATGTCTCTTTAACATGTCTCTCTCTATAACATGTGATAAACACGCTTCACATGTATTGCTCACATCCCGATGTGTTCACAATATCACCTCATATTAAATACCCGTCTGTCTGTGTACCTGTCTGTCTGCAGCTCCAGATAAAGCACGCGGTCACCCAGGCAGAGCTTCAGCTCCTGAAGAGGAAGGTGAGAGGGTGTTAAGGGATGGTTCAGATGAAACAAAGATGTGCGTGTTAGGGATGGGCACGAGTAGTGAGTTCCAAACTCGAGTGATCGAAGGAATTCCTCGAGGATCAATTGAGTACTCCTTTATCTATTATCTATTTTTAGAATGGAACGCATTCTGCAGCAGGAATAGGCCTGATGATGAACGGCGATATGACCAACCCAACATGTAATGCTTATTCTCAATCAAAACAGTCAGAGTATTCATTATTTATTTTTGCAAACGTTCAAAACTCATTTTCCTTACAAAAACAAATAAATATGCGTCTCACAATTTAAATCACGTCGAACAAAGGCCTGTAACGGTTTAAAAAAAACAACGAAACAAGTCGCCTGAACATTGCAAATTATTTAAAGTTGCAAATAAAACGGTGAACTAAAAAAATAAAATTTAAAGAAATATACGGGGCCTAATTAATCCACTGAGCAATTAAGGCAATATTAACTATGGCTCTAGTTCTACTTTACACATTTAGAAAAATACAACCTAGAAACTTAGATATAATTATTATCCGAAAACCAAAATCAATTCTTGGTGAGAAAAACCAGCATATCGACGTGTTGTTCACTATCCGTCCCCCGTCCCATTCGCTCCGCTGGCACGGAGGTGGCGGGGATGAGCAGGTGCTGCTTTGCCAGAACGCTCCGTTGTTTGTATCGATCCCCGTTTGACTCCCACCACTCCGTGGGGTTTTGCTCCACGGCCGGGATTAAAGCTGCGTCTTGTGGCGGTGAAAATAGCCGTCACACTTGGTTGCTGCGGGTTTGCTTTTCCCGAACTCACCGTTGTGTTTCAGGAGCATATGTTGCCGCATGGTACTTCTGGTACTCTGGTAGCTCAATGTCGCTTGGCATATTTTACATTCCACCTTATGATCTCCTATTTCTGTCAAATATTTCTATACTTCGCTGCACTTGGCTCTAACCTCCATCTCTTAACTATTTGAATGGTGGCGTTGTACACACGGCACGGCACGCGCCACACAGAAAATGTATACATTTGCTTCAGAAAACGTTATCAGATTAAACTAATTTGTAACGAGGAGTACTCAAGTAATCGATTCCTCACACCCATCCCTAGTGCGTGTATATGTAAAGCCATTATTATGATTATTATTATGATGATGGTTTAACACCGATGGCCCCGCCCCCAGCTGTCCCACGCCGAGCAGGAGCGCCAGCGGTGGCGGTCTGAGCGCGCTCAGCTGGAGCAGAACATCAGAGACAACAAGGACCGCATGGAGAAGCTGGAGGGCTACTGGATGGAGGCCCAGAGCCTCTGCCAGGTACCTGTCTGCCTGACCACCTGTCTGCCTGGCCACCTGTCTGTCTGACAACCTGTCTGCCTGGCAACCTGTCTGTCTGACAACCTGTCTGTCTGACGACCTGTCTGTCTGTCTGCCCGCCTGTCTGTCTGACTACCTGTCTGCCTGACCACCTGTCTGCCTGACCACCTGTCTGTCTGACCACCTGTCTGTCTGACTACCTGTCTGTCTGACTACCTGTCTGTCTGAATACCTGTCTGCCTGACCACCTGTCTGCCTGACCACCTGTCTGTCTGACCCCCTGTCTGTCTGACTACCTGTCTGTGAGCAGGCGGTGGATGAGCACCTGAAGGAGACGCAGTCCCAGTATCAGACGCTGGAGAGGAAGTACAGCAAAGCCAAGAGACTGATCCGAGAATACCAGCAGAGGTACAGACTGACCCCATAGACCAGTATAACCAGTACTCATTAACCAGTATACCCAGTCCTCATAAACCATTGCAACCAGTCCTCATAAACCATTATAACAAGTCCTCATAAATCATTATAATGTGTGTGTGTGTGTGTGTGTGTGTGTGTGTGTGTGTGTGTGTGTGTGTGTGTGTGTGTGTGTGTGTGTGTGTGTGTGTGTGCGTTAATGTGTGTGTGTGTGTGTGTGTGTGTGTGTGTGTGTGTGTGTGTGTGTGCATGCATTAGTGTGTGTGTGTGTGTGTGTGTGTGTGTGTGTGTGTGTGTGCAGGCAGACTGAGCACCAGAAGAAGGAGACGGATCAGAGTCAGGCTCAGAAGGAAAACGACGCCTCGCACCGAGAAGAGACCAACCACCTCCAGGACCAGGTACACATTATACTATATACTACTAAATATATAGATATTATACTGTATACAGAGATATTTACTGTATACTAACAAACCAACCACCTCCAGGACCAGGTCAACAGAGAGATATTATACTGTGTGTGTGTGTGTGTGTGTGTGTGTGTGTGTGTGTGTGTGTGTGTGTGTGTGTGTGTGTGTGTGTGTGTGTGTGTGTGTGTGTGTGTAATGTATAGATATTGTACTAAATATTATTACATTTATAGAGTTATTATATATATTTATGTTGTCTGTCCAACACCTTGTGTTGGATGTTTATGCGGTCTTGGTCCCCCTTGAAAGAGATCTTAATCTCAACGGGGCTTTCCTGGTTAAGTGTAATTATGGGATGCAAGTAATTATGGGATGCATTATCTCGGCCCAGTCATTATACCGTTGACGGTGTGATTTACATGTGTGTGTATGTGCTTCAGATTTCCGACCTGGAGGCCAAAGTCGACGCTCTGAAGTCCACAGACTCCTCCTAGACCTGCATCACCTCCTGTCAGGAACAGGAAGTACCTTTGGTGGAAATTGAGGGGATTAAAATGCCGAATATAAAGAGGAGAGGAAGAAGAGGAGCAGCCATGACACAAAGAAAGACCCGCTCCCGTTGGCTCCCGTCCTACTCTCACTAACCCTCCTGGAATGCGAATGGTTGCCTTACCCAGAATCCCCCCGTCGTGTGTCTGCCCCCCTGAGGAGAGGGCTCCCAGGCTGCTGGACCCCCTGTCTGGACCGTCTCCTCTCCTCCACCTCCTCTGTCATGCTCCTCCTCTCCCCCCCCCCCCCCCCTCCTCCACCACGAGTGTATTCAGTGCTTGACAGCCTCCTGTCCCAGGACAGGAGGCTCCCCCTACCCCCCCCGCCCCCCCTCCAAGGGGACGACCAGGGCTGAGGGGCAAATGTCCATCCGTTCCCCCCCCCGAGGGGTGAGTGAAGGTCTGGACCCTGAAGAGACAGACTGACCTGGTGCCCCGAGGCCCCCCCCCCCCCCCCCCCCCCCCGTGGGACTACCCCCCCCGCCTGCTCTCTCACCTGATTGTAAGAAACATCTTTATTTAAAGTGTTGCCAGGCGACGCTGAGCGCTGAAAACTTTTTTTATCTGTCCGGCTGCCGAGCGACGGAGGAGGGAGGAGCCTGCGTCGCGCCGGCCGCAATAGCATGCGCTACGACGCGACTCTCGGACGCGCGTTCACGACGAGCATCCCAGCTTTTATATCGCTCTCCAACGTCCTCAGGTTAGCTAGAAGACAGTGAGCTGTGCTAATTGTTATTCTTGTGCTAATTGTAATTGCTATTGCTAACCGATGTTGGCACGCAAACCAGCGTTAGCCTCAGTATTCCGAACTTAACGCCACGTTCCGCCCCGACCCCCTGAGTTTAAAAGGTCTACGTGAAGCAGTACCCAGAATGCAACATTACCGGAAATGCAACTTCACCTCTTTGAACCACAGCCGACCAGGACCAGAAACTAGACTAGTGACCAGAAGGACCAGAGAACGACTCGTCTGTAACGACAGGCGGTCTCTCTGGCGGACGGCAGTACAGTATTAGCGGACCACTGGTCTGTGTGTTGATGATGAGTGTTTTCTTTTTGGGAGGGGGGTTGGATTGAAACATGTCTGTTTTCCTCTGAGTGGTTTTGGCTCTGTGTTTTAGGGGGGTGGGGGACCTTATCTTATCTTATCTTATCTTATGTTCCTCCCTGATCAAACCCTCATTGTCTGCCAGCATCCACTAATAAACATGATCAACAACCGGAAACATGCCCTCCTGTGCTGGTGGTTTCTTTCAGGGACGTCAAGTCAACAGAAGTTTTAGCAATTACCTTATTATGCATAATTGCTACGTCATAGACTCACGTGAGCAGTTGTAACAACATCGCAGCGTTTCGTAATCAATTAACATTACAGACCGTTCCACGCACGATCACATGACCACTCATTGACCACGCCCCTTCCTGGGTCTACTAAACGGAAGGCAACCTAGTCCTAGACCAAAATATACCTTTGATAGGTCCATGAAAAATACCCCACTAAACATGTACAGAGCCCTGTTTCAAGTAGCTGGTTGTGAGGCAACCTCGAGTTTGTTCGCTCTGAGTTAGTGGAAACTCTGGGTTTTCCGTTTCAGGTAGCAGGTTCAGCGCAACCGAGAGTTAGTTGCTGCGGCAACATACGCCGTGGGTCTAACCTGCTCGGGAGGTGGTTAGACCTACTCTGAGTTTGTTGTCTATAAGGCTGAAGGCAGCTCTCCGACAGAAGGAAGTGTTAGAAATGGCATGTCCTTTTCTACGAGAGCCTGTGGACGTAGAGGCTGCGATCCTCAGAAGGAATCTCCGTGAGGAACGATTATTAAGACCCCGGTTGGACTTTATTTTCCTGATAATTTTCTTCACGAGCGCTATCGTTTTTCAGCGCAATCTATCATTTATTTAGACCACCTTCTCTCACCTTCTTCTCGCAATTAACGCGAATGATCCGCCCCGTGCATCCCACCCGCTCTGTACTACAGTCACTTCAACGTTGTGGCTTTCCCATGATCAGAGTAGCTGACTAACCACGGATCTATAACTGTTTTGAGAGACTTATTTCAGTAGCAGTGATAAAAATGGCAGAGATTACTATGTTGACGATCATATTTGATAAAGGACATTTAACGTTTAAAAGAAACAAAAAGGTCATGGGTTATCTAACTATATTAACACTGGAGCGATGAAGATCGTTTGATTCAGAACCAAAGAGCTTCACAGACCATCATTACTAATCATTAGTGACGCTTCCTACCAGCTTCCTCCCGTCTACCCATTGGTCTTCCATCGACGCTCGGTATAGCGACGCCCCCTAAAATCCAAGACGACCATTGGATAGAATATTTGGTACATGCGCGCCATGAATTCAAACTAGATCGCGCTCAATTTGGGCGAGTCTTATTGGGTGGCGTTGTTTTCAACAGATATAAAGGACCCGGTGTAGACCAGAAATTCATTTCCTATCTTCGAAAAGCTACTCACTATCATGTCTGGAAGAGGTAAAACCGGGGGCAAAGCCAGGGCCAAGGCCAAGACCCGCTCATCCCGTGCCGGACTCCAGTTCCCCGTCGGCCGTGTGCACAGACTTCTCCGTAAGGGAAACTATGCCCACCGCGTCGGTGCCGGAGCTCCCGTCTACCTGGCGGCGGTTCTCGAGTATCTGACCGCTGAGATCCTGGAGTTGGCTGGAAACGCTGCCCGCGACAACAAGAAGACCCGCATCATCCCCCGCCATCTGCAGCTGGCCGTCCGCAACGACGAGGAGCTCAACAAACTCCTAGGCGGAGTGACCATCGCTCAGGGCGGTGTGCTGCCCAACATCCAGGCCGTCCTTCTGCCCAAGAAGACCGAGAAGCCCGCCAAGAAGTAGAACTACACCACAAGACAGAACAAAAGGCTCTTTTAAGAGCCACCTACTTCTTCACTAAGCAGCAGTTCCTGAAAACACAAACTAGTGCTAGACCATTAATAACTTTGTTGAATAGTACTCCCAGAGCTATCACATATGGAAGAGGCGCAGCATAAATGGTTGGCAAGCAAGGTGAAATGCGATAATGGAATTAAACGTAATTTGGCTGATAAAATAATTTTGAGATAAATTTGTCACGTTTATTTATATAGCACATTTTAAAACAGTACTTGACAAGTGCTGTACACAAATCTTAATCGGTATTAAACGCCAATGTAAAAAAGTGAGTCTTTAGTTGCGTTTCGTGGTGGTCGATAGACTGGGCAGTTCTCAGCAAATCTTAAATTCTTACAGGAAACATGAGGTTAATAAAAATACAATAACTTCAATCAAATGGTAATATTTGCGAGTACGGCAAGTTAAATGCATCACTTAAAATAATTAGTTTGAAGATTTGGCGGGTTGCGGGACACCTCCGTGCAGATGTCAATGGCTCTAATTAGCATATGAACAGCAGCCAGACAGCGCCTGGCCGTGAATGTCTTGCCGGCCTGAATTTCGGTTTGGCTGAAATCACTACTTTTAAACAAGAAAAATCACTCGTGATTGGTTGGCAGATCTGTGGCTGTGTAGCTCTATTGGTCATCCTGGGTCATAAGTGTAAACCCCATTAATAAAAAGAAAATTGTCAAACATTCATAAATGCTATTATTATGTTGTATATTCATCTCATTGTTATCCTATGGACTACACTATTATTACCATCACGGACATGACTGGATGTATTGAGAAAAGGAAAATTTGGCAGGAACATGTTTATTCAAATAACTTTATCAGCACAAACAGTGAATATTAAAAAAAACATAAATAACATGAAATAGCAAATTAAATGTCTGGCTACCATGCTAATACCGATACAACCAAGATTTATGCAAGGTTAGAGAGTTTTTGTTGGAGCTGAAGATGAAATTAACTGTTGAAACATGTTAAAAATATATATATGTCGAGTCATGTGTCTCTGAAACGACAGAGTCTTCTCGTTCCGACTCCTCGTCTGACTCCTCTAGCAACTCAAGGCGAGCTCTTTTAGCTGCTCTGACACCCAGTGAGGGTGCCAACCCCTTCACTGGGTTGGAAGACCATTCTAGACCCTTTTCTTGCACAATGGTCTCTGTGCCAGCATTCTGGCAGGACACAGTGGCCTGTGAACCTGGTTATAAAGAAACAAAGACAATGAGAAAGAACTTTAGTAAAATCTTGAGTAAATAATGATACTGCAATGTTAGTGAATACGTCAACGTTTCTAAGGGCTATGGGTTATGTCTGATTCCTGGATGAATTAATACCAGTTTGTTGACCATATCACATACACACCTTTGCTTCTCACGTGTTGTTTCAGTGTAGTAAGTGACAACTGTGTGGCCACAGATTTTGAAGACGGAAACAGCATTTTTGTGCCAACAGTTCTCACATTGCACACCGTCTGCGTTGCACTGGACAGTGTATATGGAGGGTCTGTTTGACATCCCATGTCCCTGCGTGTTTCACCGGTCAGGGTCTGCTGTGATGTACTCTATTAAAAAGAAGGTGATAAATTGTACTTTAGTTTTCAATCATGTTGTGTTTGCTTTTAGAAACCCTTTGGTCCTTACACACTCTGCAATTTTTATTTTTTTTATATCCTTTATTTATCCTGGTTAGTCAATAATTATGTTCAATAAGCAAGTTTGAGGACAATTACTACTTTTAATTTGCATGCAGGTTACGTCTTTGGAGGCTGGAAATGCTCTCCTCTATCAGCTACACATTTGGGTAAGTCACATATTGAGACGGACCATAATCACTGTGCACAGCAGACAAATGTAGCTACTTGCAGCCTATATGTTCTCTATCCACGGACACTTTGATCCGAACAATGACACATAATAAACACAAGTCGGACACTGATAAAATGTTACTTGCAACCTGAGCTTCTGACTCTTCCACACGGCCGAGGATTGTTGGAACTGAGCCATCAATGAGCACCAGTTTAGCTGCTAATCCAACCTTGCATTGGCCCAGGTTTGTGAAACAATCCGGTAGGAAGTGCCGTTGACAAACCCACAGAGTCTTCTGCTGTTGGCCGGGAATCAGCGTATCTACCCACTCTTGCCTGGTACTTGGGTCTTTCGGAAAACCAAAGAAATTAAATAACTTTCCCTTACAACCAAAAAAGCATTTCTTAGTACTAGGCATTGTTCCACCAGGACCAGAACGGTCCTGGCTGCAGACCTTCACTGTGAGGTCGCTTCCGGTGCAGGCTCCGCTGTCAGGACAGGAAATGCACGGGATACATTTCAAAATAAAATAGCGAATGCACTTCTGGTTGAATCTCTTTCTTCACAAATGCATTAATTAGTAAACAATATGAGTAAAATCTTTCAATTCCTTGTCTATAGTATATATCGTTTTTATCAATATACTAAACTTTTGTTTTGTTTGTCATTTTTGTTCTGTCTTTTCCTTTTATGTTGCGCATGAGACCCAACGTGGTCATTTTGATTTATTCTGCCCAAATCTAGGACAAAAAGACATCCATAACCTGTATAAATTCAAAGAAAAAAATAAAGCTTTTGATTTGGACAATTGAAGCATTAGCCCTTGTCTTTTTCAAAACACTTCTCATTAATGATTGCCATATACTGTATGTATATTGCACTGTGTAACTTTACAACAGTCATTATGAAAAACAAACGGTGGGTGAAATGACTCAGGGCTCGATTGTCTTTGTATCCTACTATAAAGCTGAGGATCTTAAAAAGAAAAGATAAAATAGTTAATCGATGAAAACAATGTATGGCAGGAATAACATTGGTCAGTGCACAGATTTTCTTTTAAGTTATTACTCATTCATAACTCAGCATGTCATAGGCCTATACATTTTATTGAGTACTATAAAGTATATACTTCACTGCCTTTTCATTATCATTTAACTTTATTGCACTGCTCTTTATATATTTTCTTTCATTTGTTTTATGTTGTATTATTCTGTATTTTTATTGTTAACCACCATCAATTTCATTTTTGGTTCTATGTCTATGCTAATTATGTTCTTGTGCTGCCGTAACACCTAAGTACCAATACATACAACCCAAACTCTGGATGTCTACAGTATAATCCAAGTGAATTATTAAGTGATTATTAAGAAAGAAAAAAAAAATGTTCTGTAGCCCTTTAATGTGACCGATACTGTGAAAGAGCATACCCAATCCAATCCAATCCAATCCACTTTATTTATATAGCACAGTTTAAACAAACACAAAGGTTTCCAAAGTGCTGCACAAGAGGAAAAAAAATAAGAGATAAAAAGAGATAAAATAAGTAAAAAATAAGTAAAAACACATGACCCACCCAACACTTCTACATCACATCAACACGCCATCTAGTGTCCAAAGGCCAAATAAAAAAGGTGCGTTTTACCAAGGTTTTAAAGAGACACAGGGATGTAGTTTGTCTAATATGGAGTGGCAAAGTGTTCCACAATTTTGGGGCTGCTACCGCAAAGGCACGTTCTCCTCTGTGTTTTAGCCTGGTACGGGGTGTGGCCAAAAACAGCTGGTCAGCTGACCTAAGAGAACGGCTAGGAGTGTAGGGTATTAGCAGCTCGGAGAGGTATGGTGGGGCAAGGCCATTTAAGGCTTTAAACGCAAATAAAAGTATTTTAAAATGAATCCTAAAACGTACAGGTAGCCAGTGCAATGAAGCCAGAATAGGTGTAATGTGGTCGTACTTTCTAGTGTTAGTCAAGAGACGAGCTGCGGCATTTTGAACTAATTGGAGGCGGGCAATGGAGGCCTCACTAATCCCCATGTAAAGTGCATTACAGTAGTCCAGCCGGGTGGTCACAAACGCATGGATTACTATTTCAAGATGCTGTCTCTGAAGCATTGGTTTAATTTTGGCCAGCTGCCTTAGCTGGAAGAAGCTGGACTTCACCACAGCTTTTACCTGGGTGTCAAATTTGAGGTCAGTGTCCACCTTAACCCCCAGGTTATTTAAGATTGGCCTACGGAACTGTTCCAGGTAGCCTAGGTCAACCAGGGGGGACACACCAGAGCCACTGAAAACCACTTCCACTGGTGTGGCAGGTCTGACTGAGACCTCAGCCTGCTGCTCTTCTTCATGAAAATATATAGGTAAGCAAAATGATAAGTTGTAATATTCAAAACACAAGCTCCAAAAAGAAGATAAAGAAAATATCATATCAGTGCCCACCTCTAATATGTCAACCTATACATATTAGAGAACTCAACATATGAATTTTCCAATCCAATCATGCATTATCTAGACACTTTATTTTTAAACTGCAGACAGCAGGTCTGACCTCAACTCGTGAATGGCATATTCTTTAACCCTCATAGGGTGTTCGTGTTTTTGTTACACAGGAGGTGCTGCGGGGTCTGGTGGACCCATTGCCTTTTAATTCAACATACTCAAGCTTTTATTTTTAAATACTCACCAGATGGTTACTTCATCCCAATTGCAAGTAATATAAACAACACATATGTTACATTTGTTCACTTTACCTTTGTTAAATCACATTTATGAATAGAGGTGCCACTCGTTTTTGTTTCTTTTTGTATTAAAATGCAACAAAATAAGGAAATGCCTCATAAAACAGGCATAACTTGGAAATAATCAACATCATTAGAAATTGAAACATACTCAATAACATCTGTCTGAACAACACATTAAAGCCTTTGAACACGGCCATTATACGTATATCAGACTATACCACACATGAGGGGCAGAGTCTCACTGTGTGTGTATTGCATATGTATTTTTTGCACTGGTTGCATGTATATTGTGTTTTTCTGTCCATCATGGGTCCACACACTTCACAGCGTTTCTTTTTGGCTGACGGGCTGGTTCTACATCTGGCTGCTTGCGGGTTGTTCCTGGGGCTGGCTGCTTGCGGGTTGTTCCTGAGGCTGGCTGCTTGCGGGTTGGTCCTGGGGCTGGCTGCTTGCGGGATGGTCCTGGGGCTGGCTGCTTGCGGGTTGGTCCTGGGGCTGGCTGCTTGCGGGTTGGTCCTGGGGCTGGCTGCTCGCGGGTTGGTCCTGGGGCTGGCTGCTCGTGGGCTGGCTACTCGCGGGTTGGTCCTGGGGTTGGCTGCTCGCGGGCTGGTCCTGGCTGCTCACGGGATGGTCCTGGGGCTGGCTGCTTGCCGGCTGGTCCTGGCTGCTCACGGGATGTTCCTGGGGCTTGCTGCTCGCAGGCTTGTCCTGGCTGCTGAAGGGCTAGTCCTGAGGCTCTTTTACGTTTCGGAGCTGGCTGATGCTCATCCTCCTCTTCAAACTCGGTGTCAGACTCTGAAATGTTATCCTCACTTTCCGAAACTATTTCCTCTGCATCACCATCAAAACCCTCTGTCTCTTCAAATATCAACTGTAGGGCAGTCTGAACAGAGAATTGCTTTGCCATCTTGATCAGTTGTGGTATGGAACCATGCTGACAGAGCTTTTTTATAGTGTCAGGTCCCCAAGCTTGATAGTGTTGGGTGCTCCAATTTTGCAACCTTGTGCGGGAACAGTGGGTGCACACTGTGGGTGCTCACACCAAGGGCCCATTCACCTGCTTTACTCTTTCCCCCTCTCTCTCTCTCACACCACACACACACACACAACACACACACACACACAACACACACACACACACACACACACACCACACACAACACACACACACACACACACACACACAGAGAGGAAGAAGGGAAAATGAGGGTGCACAGAACCTATGATTTCCACACTTAAACAGCTCCGGGTCCACTGGACCCGAACACCCTGTGTGTAATATAAATGTGATGGGGGGGTATACAGGGGGGGGTCATTGAAAATGTTTTCTGATTCATGTTGCTCACAGAAAATGAGCCAAAGCCAATGAATCTTAGTTGAAAAAAATAATTATTTGTATCACTTTTATAAAGCTAAAAACGGGTCCCACAGACCCCGTGGCGGTCGTACGTCCAGTTGCGCCCCGGGCAAGACTATCTTCGAGCGAGGGGGGGGGGGTGGGTACGTATCGTGAACCTACGGCCCCGAACACCTTATAAGGGTTAAAGCGACCCAACAATTGCAGTAGAATTGGAAAAAAAGAGTGGTTAAAAAAATAGGGAAATGGAAAATGCTGGTTACTGACCAGAAACAAAAGAAAAACTCAGATGGAACTCAAACAAAATTTTAATCTGACCTCAGTTATGTCATCCACCTTCCTTTGCATCAGCCTAAACACCGGTGGCCCTTCACCTGCAGAAGGGCTTTTGATGCATCTGTCCAGTTGGTGAACAGCTTTCCATGGCTCAAAAAGTCCAAAAATGTTTATATTAGACAATGACAATCAAGTCACATGAACACAGACACGCAAATCTGTGTGTGTGTGTGTGCGTGTGGTGTGTGTGTTGTGGTGTGTGTGTGTGTGTGTGTGTGTGTGTGTGTGTGTGTGCATGCGCGCACATGTGTGCATCTTTAATCTAAATGCAATGGCATTTTTAATGTGGACCTCCAAATGCCGCTGAAGTCTGGTTGGTTGGCATGGCTTAAACATGCCGTATGGACAAAGGGGGCATTGGAACTGACTGCAGCATGTTGTGCAGCGTTCCACTGCAGGCTTTCCACCACATACAACAATTGAATGATGCATCTAAAAAGGATATAAAATGCATCATGTGAATAATTGTACATGAACTTCAATTCAAATTAATGTATACAGCCTGCAAACCTAGATTGTCTTTGCTAACAGGTAAAATGGCCACTTGCACAAGGTAGTGTAAATGAAGCCTTACTTATAAGAAGTAATAATTACTACAAAAATACTGCACTACGGGTTAAAGTCCTGCATCCAAAAACATACTTAACTGAAAGTGGCTAAAACAAGAAATTAATTTAGTACGTTATGTTAAAAGCAAAATATACTCAAGTATCAAAAACAAAAGTAGCCTGCTGATGGTGCAGAAGCATGCCATTTCCCTGTAATTTCAGTTTTGTTTATATACTGTAGTATACAACAGAGGTGTAAAAATAAAAAATAAATGTGCCATGTAGTCCTGCCACATTTTGATTCCACTTGTGCACTTAAACAGATGATATCCCTAATTAGCTAGTCTAGCTATGCAAGGAGAGTTTACAAAAATGTTTTATAACATTACATACATACAAATGTGAATAGTTACTTTACGCTATGCACGAACAAGTTAATAATCCCTGAGAACGTAAGTGATGATGCCGACTGCCATTGGTGTATGTTAACTTTGACGTTAACTAACTTAACTTCAAAACAACAACCCAAACAGACATGTAACATTCGGTTATTTGCATTTCCTATTATCCTACTTTTCTTTAGACACTTTAGACATGACTATAAATCCTTATAACAACGTTTATAGGTCATAAAAGTCGAAAAAGCAAATAGGTGCTCTTTAATGTAGAATCTATGACGATGTATGACCAAATGTATGATATAGCAGATATATAGGGAGGGGTCTGTACTGGAGCTCCGCCCTTCGTCTCTCTAAGGTCCTCTGCGAGCCTTTATAAACACGGAGCGTCAACTCGAGGCTTCATTCTGCATTTGCTAACAGCTCAGTCAATCATGTCTGGTCGAGGAAAAGGAGGAAAGGGACTCGGGAAAGGAGGCGCCAAGCGTCACCGCAAAGTTCTCCGTGATAACATCCAGGGCATCACCAAGCCCGCTATCCGCCGTCTTGCCCGTCGTGGCGGTGTGAAGCGTATCTCCGGTTTGATCTACGAGGAGACCCGCGGTGTCCTCAAGGTGTTCCTGGAGAACGTGATCCGTGATGCCGTCACCTACACCGAGCACGCCAAGAGGAAGACCGTCACCGCCATGGATGTTGTCTACGCTCTGAAGAGGCAGGGACGCACCCTGTACGGCTTCGGCGGTTAAACCATCTTCTCCGACCCTAAACCCAAAGGCTCTTTTAAGAGCCACCCAAATACTTGAAGCTGCAATCCAGTCTAATCAGTATTTGATATACCCGGAAATATGTGTGTGCATCTATAATCTACATGCAATGGCATTACCTCAAATGTAATTGCATTTTTAACGTGGATACCAAAATGCCAAACAAATGTTCTCAATTATAACCAAATAGGCGGGTTAAAGCGTTAAAAAGAACTGCAAACGTGGACGCCGAGAACGAGCTGCCTCGAATTACTAAACATACATGGCATAGACGTAAATTATCTAAGTACATCAGGGATGGGCAATTTCATGATAAAGAGGGCCACATTTTTCATCATAACCTTCAGAGGGTCACATGACTGCACACTTCAACTAAACGTGAGCTGATAGAAGCTATACACAATTTTGAATTTTGCCCATCCCTGAGTACATTTTACGTTGCGTATAATGGTTAACGGACAGTATAGATTTATCTACATTGATACTGGGATAATTATTTAATGTGTGACGCATTGATGGTTTCATAAGTAATATTTTATGTATGTTGAATATTCAATCGGTCAGAAGAGAACGTGAGTTGGATCAGTGCGTTACATGTACATTTCACAATAATGGTTCCATTCGATCATTGATCTCGTAACTTACCTTTAGTTAATCTAGTTACAATATATCTGATTCATCTATTTAATCTATCCCTCCAGCAACATAATTCCGGTTCCCTTTTTTCTAGCCAATCACACAAACGGACTATCCCTTGGTGATTTGCATGCGCCTCCTATAAATACTTAAGTAGAAAATTGACCGACTATTCGACAGACATCATGCCTGCTGACGTTGCCAAACCCGCTCCCAAGAAGGGCTCTAAGAAAGCCGTCTCCAAGACCGCAGTTAAGGGCGGTAAGAAGCGCCGTAAGACCAGGAAGGAGAGTTATGCCATCTACGTCTACAAGGTGCTGAAGCAGGTCCACCCCGACACCGGCATCTCCTCCAAGGCGATGGGGATCATGAACTCCTTCGTCAACGATATTTTCGAGCGTATCGCCGGTGAGGCCTCTCGCCTGGCTCACTACAACAAACGCTCCACCATCACCTCCAGGGAGATCCAGACCGCCGTCCGCCTGCTGCTCCCCGGTGAGCTGGCAAAGCACGCCGTTTCTGAGGGCACCAAGGCGGTGACAAAGTACACCAGCTCCAAGTAGACCTCACCATTCAACTAAACAAACGGTCCTTTTAAGGACCACCCAAATACCTTATAGACCTTTTCCTCGCCTTTTAAAGCATAGTTAAATATGTATGTGTACTGGGATATATGTAGCCGGGAATGTGGAAATCGATGCTCAAGGTGCACTCATGCTCACGCCACACGTTGATTGGCAGTTCTAATTGTCCACTTTAGGAAACCCTTCAAAAATCGTTTAAAAACCAACGCAGGAGCATTCCGTTTCGGTTTCATTTGGGGATAGATTTCCATCATAAAAAGTGGCCACCAGATGTTTGTACTCACGCCTACATGGTATTGGGCTGAAAGACTAATGAATTAAGTAAAATAAATTAAGACCTATTAACTGAGAACGAGCGGACAGAATTAATCTTAAGAGTGAAAACGTTAACTTATTTCAATATATTATTCAGGAACGTGTCGGTTCTGGACTAATGCAGGAGTACTGTTGTAATACCGTTGCCTACTATCGTGATGCAGTACTATTGTTATATTGATTGTCAGTGTTGGCACTGTTGCCAAACTAAGTTTGTGGTTCAGTTAAATATTGGGCCAGAGAGTATGGCCTTTTGGGTGTGCTGAAGATCAGGAAAGGGTAATGATCTTTAAACCTACGCAACATAAAGTATGTATGTAAAATCATATCTTATATACCACCTTGAAGTCAATGCACTTATTGTTTACAATTCAATAACCATTAGGTGTAGGCCCATTCGTCGTTCAGATTTATTGTGTGGGATTAATAAAGAAAGTCGTATAAAATCTTCATCAATCATAACCAACATGATTTCCATATATAGGCCTATATTCAAAGTAGAATAGTATTTTGCTGACTCCTATAAGCCTCACTGATCTGGTCCAAAAACAATTTATTTTCCAATATACTAAAAAACGAAATAAAGCGAGCCAGTGACGTTATTCTGTAAGATTTCCCTAATACGACCGAGGATGTTAGGAGGGTATAGGTAGCGCTGCAGACATGAAACGCTAAGGAGCGGTTTAAGTGGATACACACAATATTAAACTTTTATAAACGTCAAACATTAACACAAATTAAACACATTGGTTGAATGAAGAACATGGTGTGTGTTTAAAATCCACAGAGATGTACATGCGTCTTCTGGCCCTGGCTGCTTAACTACGAACCTCGACTACCGCGTGTGTTTAACTGCCGCTAAATACGTTAATTTTAACCTAAACTACGGACACACAGGACACATTGGTAGATGCCAACTGTTTGCCCGAAGTCTCAGTCATATCATAAAGCTTTGTCCGCATTAAATATCCCCTTTCTACTATTTTAAACAAATATCAAAGTTAAAGCCATTGATATCAAAACCGTCTCGTGTCGCAATAAAGGTTTTTTTAGTAACATTATCTTCAGCCACGGAGGATCGAACTTGGTAATGTTCAAACTTAAGATGTCTTCTTGTAGTGCATATATTTGACATGTCGAATATTGTCATCGTTTGGGGTCTTTATCCTGATCAAATTAGTGAGGAAACACAAACGAGAAGATCATTCCCACTCGGAGTAATTTTTCACTGGTTGAGTCTGTACGGTTCTCATCGTGTGTATAAGGACAGCCCACTGACCGCCCTCAGTCAAATCTTTTACAGAACCTCCCGAGAACATGTCTGAAGTAGCGCCTGCACCCGCTGTTGCCGCCTCCCCGGCGAAAGCCACCAAGAAGAAGCCCGCTGCCCGGCCGAAGAGGGTCGGCCCCAGTGTGAGCGACCTGATCGTGAAAGCCGTGGCTGCGTCCAAAGAGCGAAGCGGAGTCTCTCTTCCGGCCCTGAAGAAGACCCTTGCTGCTGACGGCTACGACGTGGAGAAGAACAACTCCCGCGTCAAGGCCGCAGTCAGAAGCTTGGTGACCAAGGGAACACTGCTCCAGGCCAAGGGCACCGGAGCGTCCGGATCCTTCAAGATCAACAAGGAGGCAAACAAACCCGCCGCTGCCAAGAAGGCCGCCGCCCCTAAAGCCAAGAAGCCCGCAGCCAAGAAACCCGCCGCGGCTAAGAAGGCCGTCACCCCGAAGAAAGTCAAGAAGACTCCAACCAAGAAGGTATCAGTTAAGAAAGCGACCCCGAAGAAGGCGAAGAAGCCCACCGCAGCCAAGAAGGTTGTGGCCAAGGTTACAAAGAAAACCGTCAAAAGCCCCAAAAAAGCTCCAAAGCCCGTTGCCAAGAAGTCTCCGGCAAAGAAGGCAGCAAAGCCCAAAGCAGCCAAGAAGGCCGCCCCCAAGAAGAAGTAAACTGTCCAGTTGAATTCCCCCAAAGGCTCTTTTCAGAGCCACCCACACAACTTTAAGAGCATATATTCCGAATGCACTTCTCTCTGTAATAATAATATATTTCATTTGTAGAGCACTTAACAATCAGAAACTCAAAGTGCTAGAGTTTAAGAGAATAATAATAAAAGGGGTTGTTAAAAAATGCATACAGAGGGGAAATTAGCAAAAGATAGTTTTTTTTATTTATTTTTAACAGCTGTAGTCTGTGGGGCCTTCAGTTGGTCAGGATGGGCGTTCCAGTCTTCGGGAAGCAGTGGAGAAAGCCCGATCGCCCATGGTGCGGACCTTGGTCTTGGGTGGTCTGAGGGTGTGTGCTGATGCAGAGCGAAGGCTGCGTGAGGTGGTCTTCTATAAAGTATGTGTGTAGGACTTCTATAAAGCCACCCATATTGTATCCCATAAATCGCTGACTGCTGTGCTATTGCAAATAGGCAACAATCTATAATCCATTTGTTTTTCTTAAGCAATATAAGGGATAAGGTGGACTAAAGCCTCAAAGCGCATCACCTACCAAACCAAAATGAGCCGCCCTTCGTCACGTAGCCTGTTATAAAATATTCCATGCCGTCCTTGTTCCGTAATGCGCACCGAACGCGTGGAATATAAACAGATGTAGAGTTTACAGCAGGCTACTAACAGATCTGTTGGGTGTGCTAAAGTCTCGCTTGTGATTAGATTCAATATTTCAATCTGAGTTTCTTGATTCAATTAGGATGTATAAATGAAACAGGCTGGTCGATAGTGATATTCTGGTTTGATGATTAATCCTAGGAAATAATAAATATATGAAAGCAGCTGAACCGAAAGAACATGAGGTGGGCGCGCATCAATGTGAGGGCGGGACTCGATTCCTGGCCACTCACAGCGTCTTTACAAGGACCAATCAGCGTGTTGGGATTCTCCGGGGCTGCCTATATAAATCTGTTCGACCAGTCTGTAGCTATCACGATTTTGAAGACATTCAACTATAATGGCAAGAACCAAGCAGACCGCCCGTAAGTCCACCGGTGGCAAAGCCCCCAGGAAGCAGCTCGCCACCAAGGCTGCCCGTAAGAGCGCCCCGGCCACCGGCGGCGTGAAGAAGCCCCATCGTTACAGGCCCGGGACCGTGGCCCTGAGAGAGATCCGTAGGTACCAGAAGTCCACCGAGCTGCTGATCCGCAAGCTGCCCTTCCAGCGCTTGGTGAGGGAGATCGCTCAGGACTTCAAGACCGACCTGCGCTTCCAGAGCTCCGCCGTCATGGCTCTTCAGGAGGCCAGCGAGGCTTACCTGGTCGGCCTGTTCGAGGACACCAACCTGTGCGCCATCCACGCCAAGAGGGTCACCATCATGCCCAAAGACATCCAGCTGGCCCGCCGTATCCGCGGAGAACGCGCCTAAACTGACTTGCCCACAAGTACCCCCAAAGGCTCTTTTAAGAGCCGCCTACATACCCAAAAGAGCAATCCTCGTTTTTACCCCGTACATCTACATTTAAATTAATCATAATTTAGTATTTAAGTCATTATTGACTTTTGCCCGAAGCTGTCCAGGTTACTTGGACGTGCAGCTGCATTAACAGATGACTGTCTATAAGTCCCATTGTGGATTGTATCTTCACACCAATTTGTGAAACAAAATTGTTAACAAAGTTAAACGATTTGCCACAATGTTGCATTGATACAACGTGAGTTGAGAAAAATATGGAAACCGTAAGAGAACAAAGGACCGGAAAGCTTCTACTGTTTACGGGAAGATGAGGGTTTACGACTTCAAACTAATATACCTTATTTTAGTTCAGAGAAATTAAGATGATCCTCTAACCAGACGTGCATTAGACGTATAAGGTGCAGAGTATATGTTTAGTTGAAGATATAATGAATTACTATAAATGTGCATATGATCAAATTAAGAACAAGACTTGCTGTCATTAGAGAACAAGGAACTATAAGTACCTACTTTCGACCAGATATGTAAACAAGATCGATTTTTGAGTTCGTCTTGAATTTAATTTTTGTAGCCAAAACATATGTTGCCGTGAATTATATTTACATGCATCATTAAATGAAATGCGTTATTAAAACTTTCCATCCACATTTGAACAGCGGTAATGGGCGGGGTCTGTACGGGAGCTCCGCCCTTCGTCTCTCTCTCTCTCCTCTGAGAGCCTTTATAAACAGGGAGCATCAATTCACGGCTTCATTCTGCATTTGCTAACAGCTCCGTCAATCATGTCTGGTCGAGGAAAAGGAGGAAAGGGACTCGGGAAAGGAGGCGCCAAGCGTCACCGTAAAGTTCTCCGTGATAACATCCAGGGCATCACCAAGCCCGCTATCCGCCGTCTTGCCCGTCGTGGCGGTGTGAAGCGTATCTCCGGTTTGATCTACGAAGAGACCCGCGGTGTCCTCAAGGTGTTTCTGGAGAACGTGATCCGTGATGCCGTCACCTACACCGAGCACGCCAAGAGGAAGACCGTCACCGCCATGGATGTTGTCTACGCTCTGAAGAGGCAGGGACGCACCCTCTACGGCTTCGGCGGTTAAACCATCTTCTCCAACCCTAAACCCAAAGGCTCTTTTAAGAGCCACCCAAATACTTGAAGCTGCAATCCTATGAACCTGGTAGTTTTGTCTTTATACGTATTAACAACTTAACATGCACGTTTTTTCTGTAAACAAACAAGTGGGTTAAAACTTTACGAAAGCTATAACAGTAGAAACTCTTAAGACGCCAAGAAGGAGCGGCTTCGAATCACTTAACATAATGGTAAACGGACATTGGTTGAACTGATTTGTACGATCTTCTACCCCTCAATCCAAAGCTCTCCGATACATTGTCATCTGACACCTTTCTTCAACGAGCTGTTAACGTGGCAACAGTATATAAATGGTACAATCGTTACGACGTGCCAAAAAGGGGAACTGAATTGTAAACCTGAATTCAAACATCCCGCGCAATTATTGTACCGTTACCTGAACTGTGAAGTAGCCTATGTCTTCTCAGTCACAACACGCTGCTTCCAATAAATAATGTTTTTTATCGAATTTATCATTACCTATATGAAGAGATACCGCACAATGTCATTGAGACTTTTCACATATGTATGAAGAGATATATCAAGGATTTGTATGTTTTCATAAAGTAATATTTAATGTATATGATATGGATGTTAAACCGTTCAGAAGAGGCCGTGATCGGATCAGGAGGAATCGATCACGAACAACCCGTTTATAGTTATATTTTACCGTCTCTAGTGACTGATTACAATAGATTATCTATCTCATTAACATAATTCATGAGTCCTGTGCTCCAGCCAATCACACAGACGGACTATCCCGTGGTGATTTGCATGCGTCGCTTATAAATACTGCCGTCTACCATAGTACTCTTCATCCGCATCAAGACTCAACATGCCTGAGGTAGCAAAACCCGCGCCCAAGAAGGGCTCCAAGAAAGCAGTTTCCAAGGTCGCAGTTAAGGGCGGAAAGAAGCGCCGCAAGTCCAGGAAGGAGAGCTATGCCATCTACGTCTACAAGGTGCTGAAGCAGGTCCACCCCGACACCGGCATCTCCTCCAAGGCGATGGGGATCATGAACTCCTTCGTCAACGACATCTTCGAGCGTATCGCCGGTGAGGCCTCCCGCCTGGCTCACTACAACAAACGCCGCACCATCACCTCCAGGGAGATCCAGACCGCCGTCCGCCTGCTGCTCCCCGGTGAGCTGGCGAAGCACGCCGTGTCTGAGGGCACCAAGGCGGTGACCAAGTACACCAGTTCCAAGTAGACATCACCATTGCCCCAAACCAAAGGTCCTTTTAAGGACCACCCAAATACACTAAAGAACTTCCTAATAATAACTTCGCTGAACTGTTGCTGTACGAGGCTATTTCAGCGCAGCTGTATACCGGGGTAGTGTGCACGATACGGGAGGAATTTCGGGGGGGAAATTGTCAAAAGGCCGAATTGTTAAGTCAACATTAAGAGTGTATATTTATAAATCCCTCAAATGGTATTGCCGAATAAGCGATGTTGAATACAAGACGCATAAAACCTTTCCTGGCTAGAAATGATTCTAACCTTAGGTTTCAATACTTTTCTCATTTTAGAGCTGAATATTTTCGCCAGAACATCGACCACGGTCAGGGTGAACTAAGAGGCCTTCCCGCCGTAGAGTAGCGGGGTTCTAGAGTCAGATCGTTTGGAGAACTTTCCCAATACTAATGTCAGGAGAGAAAACACAAGAATCAGCTGCCACCTTCTTAGAGACACGAGGTCTTTCAGACATAAGGATCACTTCAACAGTATACCCGTTGAAGTGGGCGCACTGGAACCAAAGTTCTGTCCACTATACTCGGTGTTCAACCATGTGGCGCCAACTAGCGTAGCTGGCTATAGCGTAGCTAGCTCAGTTGGCTAGCGTGAGAGGGAGGCATGTGGGGAGGGTCTGTGCTATGGCCGGGACCTAAGGCCCCGTAAAGAAAAAAAAAAAAAAAAGGGTTCCAATGCATATTTCTTCCGTGAGGTCCTCAAGTGATGAAGGAAAACAGGTCATGTTGTTTATATGATGGTAAAGTGGATTATATTAGTTGAAAATTAAGCCAGTTGTAGAACTGGTTCAGAGAGAGAGGATAGTAGGCTACATCGTTCGGATTCCTTAAACCCGACTGTCGAGTTGTAGACCGATACCAAGTGAAGCAGGAGTGTGTGTGTGTTGTTGGGCGCGCGCTCATGCCTGTGTGTGTACGCGCGTGTGTCTTCTTTGCCGTTTAATTGATCGCATCCTCAGCGGACGTCAGGTGTTGTCGAAGCGGAGACCCCACAGAAAAACCGTACATGCGGCGGTCCCCAGCCTCTCTAGACCCCCCAGCCTCTTCGTCGACCGCTTAGGTTTTTTACGCTTTAATTACAAACTGGACTTCAGACGAAAGTAAGGCGAAGTTCCCAGCGCGTAATGAGTTTATTTTGATGTAGAAAGTCTCACAAAAGAGTTGTAACACACAAAAAAGAGTTGTGTAGTGGTAATAATACAATAAGTTATAATAACAGTACAGGTGAGACACCTGCCACGCAGTGACGTAGTGACGTAGTGACGCCGCACGTGGACGAGTGTCGCAGGGAAATGTTTGGCGTGTAGGTGAGGACCTCAGAACTTCATTCAGGATCCCGCAGCGCGCCGCGGTGACAGGTGAGTCCTCCCGAACCAGCCTCTGTGCGTGCAGGAGGAAATCACTGTGGGGTTTATCTTTTTTGGCCAAGAACAGCAGCGTTTTCAACGAGAATGAATCTCTCTGTCTGTCTCCCTCCCCCTCTTCCTCTCTATATCGCTCCTTCTCGCTCTCTCTCTCTCTCTCTCTCTCTCTCTCTCGCTCTCTCTCTCTCTCTCCATAATCGTTCAAACTCCAGGCCAGTTCTCATGATGGATCACTGCTTTTAATGTACATACTAATGCATACTAATAATATTCGATTGTTCATGATATTTTATATATTTTGTATATGACAGGGGTCATTTGCACATAGAATAATTAATCTATGATTTAATGTGCTTGGAGATGGCAAGCTTTGTGAATCCCATCATTGCAAACCCATTATATCAATGTTTAATTTAGATTATAATGGGCAGTAGGATTTATTGTAGTGTGTAGTAGAGTATGATGTGGAGTAAAATGTGCACTGTAATGTAGAGTAGATGTTGTGCATAAGGTGTACCTTAATGTAGAGTTTGTTGTGCATGACACACTGAATGTACCAGATACGTGTCTCGGGTACATTCTTGGTCAAGACCGGTCGGGTGACTCCAGAGGAGCGTGATTTCTCTCCTGATAGACGGCTAGAGATGAACTTCCCTCCTGATTGACATGGGTAGGTCTGGTTGTCATAGGGATGAGCGGACGTTCAGGCTGCTATCAGAGTCTATCTCGTTCCATTTAGCTGAAGAGCATGTGTTCAATGTTTCCCACGCTTTGTATATTTTCGTTGCCATTCTAAATCTGACGTTCAGCGTCTCTCCCCCTCCTCCCCGTCCAGCTTGGGGTGTCCCCCTCCTAACGTCCAGGGGGAGAATCCTCTCCCGTGTCCTCCCCACGTCCCTCTGGGTCCGGGGGGGGGGGTTGTTCTCAGTCCTTTAGAGGACCTGGTGTTCGGATGGGGCCTGTGAACTGGAAGAAGGGCTTTAAGGAGGACTTTAGGACGTTTGAGCCGTTGTTGTTCTGACTGTTGGAGCATTGGTTCTCTAGTTCAGAGGGGAGGGAGTTATGGGGGTTCCTGTTGTGTCTGCTTCCCTTATGGTCCAGGGGGTCTAGACGCTGGTGGTCCAGGTGGGCTGGACGCTGGACTGGTCGGGTCGACCTGACTTTGACAGTGCATTGTGCGGCCCATTGTTCAGTGTGTTCTGTGGTGAGGCCAGAGGAGTGTTTTTCTTGACTGAAGTTCCTGTCGGTAGCTTAAACTCGTCTGAGGACATTCCGGTCATGCCTGCGTAGCAGCGTGTCTCTGCAGGTGACTGGGTGAACCGTGACACACAACGAGGAGGAAGAGGAAGCTCTACCACGGGAAGGGAAGTCAACCTCTCAGCTGTGACATATGAGCTTAGTGGCCCGTCCTATAGGTTACCCTCCGACCGGCCCCGGGGTGAGAGGGAAAGCAGCCGTGGCCAATGGGAAGTTAATGTTTTCTGGAGTAGGAAAGAGGCCACAGACAGCGGTAAAGGGCGGGGCCGACTGGGAGATTGTAAAGGTTCTGCCGGTGAAACCGTCCTGTGCAACAAGGGTGCATAGCCTTCGTGGGATGGGCTAGACGGGTAGGCTGCTTGGATAACATGAGGATGAGGTAATCTCCTCCATACAAGAAAGATGGAGGACAACAACATCTCTCCTGCTGCTAGAGGGATGTTGACTTGACAAACCTGATGATATTGCAGCGGACCAGAAATCTGTGGTTGTTTACCACACAAAAGCCCCGCCCCTCGGTCTCCAGGTGTGTTTCTGGGTGTTTCCATGTGGTCGGGACCCCGCCCAGATACCTGTTCACCAAGATATTCCCCCGTCCAACCAGCTTCTCTCCTGCACCCTGCCTTATGTTCAGCTAAGCTCAGTTCATTTCACCGAAGCAGCGGAACGTAGAGCACCTATTGGCGAGCATTGTGAGTAAGATCTTGTTTATTTCCAGCCGGGTGTGAGTTTGACGGTGCAGACTGTTCATCTTAATTCTGCTGCTGCTGTTCTACTGCACACTGGGAAAGGCTCTGATGAGTTCTAGTGTATCCAATGAAACAAATGTTGTACAGCATTGGAGCAACCTCCTAATGTTCTCCTTCTGCACCGACCTGGTCAACAGGGCAGGGGCTCTGGTTGTATGTCGATCTATTTACTGCGACTCTATCAGAGGTCTGTACATCTGCAGGGGTTGTTTGATGTTCTATTTACTATGACTATCAAGTCTGTACATGTTGTCTTGTCATTTGGGTGACGTCAGATAAATTCCGACGTTCTTTATGTATCTCAGACGGGACGTTTGGCTCACAGCAGAAAAGGACTAAATATATATGATTCTGTAGATCACCTACAACTTTGTTGTTTAGATTTAGTTAGGATAAACCTAAGGTCTATTGTGACAAAATAACAACATAATGCACCATAGAGGTCGGTTAGTCTGTTGTCTGGTTCCTAGTGCAGGAAATGGAAACGGGGAGGTCTCTTGAGCCTCCAGGAGGAACAGGAAAAGCCAGACGTCAGATCAACCGTGGGACGGTTTCAGTGGTTCAAGACCCATGTAGCAGTCTCTTTTGTCCTTGTTCCTTCTTTCGTTTATGTTTAATCCCTGGTCTCTGACTCACTGCATTACACCTCCAGACTGGTCCGGATAATTAGTTTGTTCATCCTTCTAATTCTACAGTCTTTGAACCTGCAGTGCACTTTGACGGCAGATCGGAGATCCTTCTTGTTGTCAAGATTATTTGTTGTCTTCTTATCTAACGTGTCGCTCTTGCCTTCCAGTGCCATGACCGTGGACCTTTCCTGAGAGCTTCCTGATTTGCTACATTTTCTCGTCCAATCGCATCCATGGGACCCCCAGGTCTGCCCGCCTCCTCTGAACAGTAGCCAATCGGTGATCAGTGGTTTCGAGAAATCTCCAATCAGCGGGTTCAAACCCAGCCACTCTCGTAACGGCAGCACCGGCTCCTCCAGACACACCAAGCAGGTGAGTAGACTGCAACACCTGTAGCAGTCGGGTCTCACCTGTTGCAGCAGGTGAGACCTGGGCTGGAACACCTGGAGCAGGTGATTCAAAATGGATTAAAGTTTAGATTTAAGTTATCACATATAAATGTGTGATGGGGTAAGTTAGCTCGTCACTGTCTCTGATCATGTTATTGTGCATTATTTAATAAAGGTAGAGGTCAAATATAACTGGATTTCCAGCTGTTATCGTCAGGGTGGATGTAGGTGGGTCCTGACGACAAAAGCCTTGCATGTTGTTGTATCGTACACAGAGTAAGACGGTGTTAAACAGTGAAGAGAGAGACGGAGACGGCATCAATAGGTTATTGATCTGTTCTGATATTGTGATCGATGTGATTCTGTGTCAGACTCGTGACTGGGAGGTGTTGGATGATCTTCAGCAGACCACCATGTCGGTGGCTGCCGGCTCCTCTCTGGACCTCAGCATCCCTGGGATCTGTGAGGGATACCTGATGAAGGGACGGAAGTACCCTCTGAAGGGCTGGCACAAGGTGACTGGACGAACAAGCTACTGTTTGCTTTTGACAGGCCCCCATTGTTCCTCCAGCTGGGATGTTGATCAGCCAGTCTGTACCCTCTGGTGACAAAGTGGGAGTGTCCACCCAGATGAGTGATTTACCCTGGTGGCAACGCAGGTTCCCTTAAAGGGCAACCACAACCGTAATCTGGGAGCTAGCCATAACGACGTGTGAAACTCTAATCCTGACCCCTGGTGCCGCTCAATGCCCGTACAGCTTCCGGTGGAGGTCTTGATTGTGATTGGTCTTTTTCAGAGGTACTTCCTGTTGGAAAAAGGAATCCTCAAGTATGCCAAGACTCATCAGGACGTAAGTAATCAGATCTGATAATTGATGACATCTCATGAAGTGACGTTGACATGCGGCTTGTTGGTGACGTGTGGTTGACGTCGGTCCGTCTCAGATCCAGAGAGGGAAGCTCCACGGTTCCCTGGACGTCAGCCGTGCCGTCCTGTCCGTCAACAGAAGTCGAACGCCTCGACCTGGACGCCGGCGACGACCTTTACCACATGAAGGTACCCCCCGCCCCTCAGTCTGTACCACATGGAGGTACCCCCCGCCCCTCAGTCTGTACCACATGGAGGTACCCCCAACCCTCAGTCTGTACCACATGGAGGTACCCCCAACCCTCAGTCCTGTACCAATGGAGGTACCCCCGCCCTCAGTCTGTACCACATGGAGGTACCCCCAACCCTCAGTCTGTAACCACATGGAGGCACCCCCCGCCCCTCAGTCTGTACCACATGGAGGCACCCCCCCGCCCCTCAGTCCTGTACCACATGGAGGTACCCCCAACCCTCAGTCTGTACCACATGGAGGTACCCCCCCAACCTCAGTCTGTACCACATGGAGGTACCCCCCGCCCCTCAGTCTGTACCACATGGAGGTACCCCCCCACCCTCAGTCTGTACCACATGGAGGTACCCCCCAACCCTCAGTCTGTACCACATGGACGTACCCCCAACCCAACCATAAAAATATTCCTGACCACTCAAATTAAGCAAAATGACCTCCAAGGTGGTTTCTGGACCTTGCATTTACATTTAGGGCATTTAGCAGACGCTTATGTCTAAAGCGACTAAGAACGGTTCATACACGCATTCACACATCGCCAACATTTGAAGGCAAGGCGACGGAGAGCTTGTTCGGAGAGTTAGGGAGGGGTGACAATCGGCTAGGAGGTGCTCGGAGATCGAACTAGCAACCTGCCGGTTACAAGTCACCCCACTGCACTTCCTGAACTGCCAACCTCCTGGACCTTCTGGACACTTTGAAGAGAACATTTGAATGGTTTAACTGTTGCTACTCCATCTAATGGTTTCCCTCTGTTAGGCCAAGAGCCACGAGCTCTTCTACATCTGGCTGACCAAGCTGTGCGCTCACCGCATCTTCAAGAAGAACGAGGCCATGAGCGTCCACCGCGGGGTCCTGCACGCCCTCTCCCAAGGCCAGGGGAACCTGCCCTCCATGGCCAGCCTGGCTCACAGGAACGCGGTCAGTACCCCCAGGGCGGCCGCTGGTCTCAAGCCTCACTAACGTCTGAGTAGCATCCTAACCTCCCGGTCCTCCCTCCATGCAGCAGTACACCAGCTCCGTGTCGGCCTACCAGGCCGCCCCGGGGGAGGACGGGACCCCCGGGGACCGAGGGACCCCTACTGAGCCCTCCACCGCGGGGTCAACAACAAGGTCTCGGCCTGGCTCCAGCAGACCGACGACACGGACACCACCTCCCAGGGTCAGAACCTCTCAGCTCCTCTGGGCTCTGGGTCTCCAGTACAGCTGGGCTCTTCATTGTACTCACTAACCTTTTATTGGATAGGGTTAACTGGTTTAGTGTTGGGTTCAATTGGTAGGCCAGGCTCATAAGTAGGTTATTCAGGTTAACTTGGTTAGTTGGAGGTAATTTCTTCAGTGGCAGGTTATTTATTTGGTTGACTTCATTAGTGACAGGTTAGGTTAACTTCTTTAGTGACAGGTTACGTTAGTGTGTTAGTTGGGTTAACTTCTTTAGTGCTATAAGGCGCGTTCACTCTCCTTGTGATAACGAGACGGCTCGCCAGTGATGACCCTCACGGTTACGCGTGTTCCCGACAGCGACCGTTCATGTGCACTTGTGAAACAGCCGGTTGGGAATCTAAAAGTTCTTCACAGCAGGGTTTTTTTATCCGATAAAAACCAGTCAGAACTAAACAGAACTTGGTAGGATCAGTTTCACGTTTGCATGCCTTTTTTTTGTTGATGCCTGTCACCTACTATACTTTATCTTTTATTTATGAGTAGCACATACAGTATTGCCACTATATGGAAGGCAACACGTCCCCTTATCTAGATCTGGTTTATCAGTACACAACGTTTAAAACTGAGAAAAGTCATGCCAACAGACGTTACGTCAATCGATAGTAAAGTATGTGATATGATGGTTGATTATTTTATATTGAGTTCCGCAATGTTCATGCCATCACTAGTAAACCATACGTCACTAACTGGGCAACTGTTATCAAAATTTGGCCTGAGTTGCCGAACTGAAGTAGATCAGCGTCATGAGGTGTCGTTCACGCGAACTTTCCGACGTCGCGAAAATGTTTTCCCCCTTTTTTCCATCGACGTGAACCCACCGATATTGTCCTTTCGTTCTCAGAGCTGGCGCGGTGCCAGCTGGAGCTGGTGGAGATGGAGGCTTTGGTCCAGCGACTCCATTGGCTGGAGGGAGGCCCTAACCCTAACCCAATCACAGACACTGACCTGGAGCAGCGAATAAGCATGCAGGTAGAGTTGCTTTCCACCACTCATCATCAGTCCCGCCAATATAATAGTTTTTTAAAGATGTTTGTACCGAGGTAGCCCTAGCGAGCGTAGCCCCCCCCCCCCCTAGAGAGCATAGCGCACCCCCCTGGCGATCGTAGCCCCCACTAGCGACCGTAGCCACCCCTAGCGACCGTGGCCCCCCTAGCGACCATAGCCCCCCTAGCGACCGTAGCCCCCCTAGCGACCGTAGCTCCTAGCTGATGCTCCATCTGGCTCTCTTCCAGAACCTATCCCTGGAGAAACCCAAGAAGAAGTCGGGCAAGGTGTTCGGCCACTCCAGGACCCTGTCCCGCGTGGAGGCCATGGGCGGCATGGTAAGACCTCCTCTCAGACCTCAGCAGGCCAGTGTTCAGGCTGGATGACTGATCCTCTCAGGCCAGTGGTCAGGCTGGATGACTGACCCTCTGCTCCTCTCCAGTTCACCTCCAGCCACCTGAGCAGCAACAACTCGGTCAGCCAGCGTCACCTTGGGGCGTCACTGCAGTCCATCCCCGACTACGTGTACACCCAGCTGTCCAACCCCCAGGTCACCTCCCCCGAGGCCAAGAAGATCCAGCAGGACATCTGCGTGGCGTCCCAACGAGGTCAGGACCCTCTGATGCTGCTACTGTCTGGACTGTCTCTACTGTATCATTCTGCAGAGTCTGTCTTGTCTTCATTGTATTCTACTCTCTCTGCTGTCTTCTACTCTCTCCCCGGTCTCCTACTGCCTGTGTGTGATGCTATAATATTGTGTGTGTTTGCGTTTCAGTGCATGCGTCTCTGAAGTCGGTCCATGAGGTGTTGACGTTGGAGAGGGAGAGACTTAGAAATGCCTGGAACGCCCCCGACCTCAAACAAAACACTAGCCACCAGCTAGCCACCCTTTGTAGCACGCTGTCGGAGGTACACGCGCTACCATACGCTACTATGCCCTACTGCTACTACATGCTGCTACATCTTACTACGCTTATATGCACTGCTGCCACACTACTACATGCTACGACACTATACTCGAACACAAGCTAATACAAGCTGCTGCATGCTGTTAGCGCTACGTGCTGCTGCTTGGTGTCTACACACTGCTATGTGCTGCCAAGCGCTACACACTGCTACAACACTGCTACAAACTACTACAAGCTAGCACACACTAATACAAGCTGCTTTGGGTCGCGTTGCTTTAACCTCCTCTGGGTGTCCGTCTGTCCGTCCGTCTGTCAGCTCGATGTGCAGTCTCGCTTGACCAAAGTTCACTCGCTCTCGCTCTCCTCCTCCGATTCCACCGAGGAGTCCTTCTGCACCGTCCGGCCTGACCAGGTGGGTCACGTGGTTCCACCCAACTTCACTTAAATTATCATGGTTTAACCCACACTTCACTTTACTTGGTTTAACCTAAATTAAAGTGTGTGTGTGTGTGTGTGTGTGTGTGTGTGTGTGTGTGTGTGTGTGTGTGTGTGTGTGTGTGTGTGTGTGTGTGTGTGTGTGTGTGTGTGTGTGTGTGTGTGTGTGTGTGTGTGTGTGTTCTCTGGTATGTTGTAGTGTGTGTGTGTACTCTGGTAGGTTGTAGTGTGTGTGTACTCTGGTAGGTTGTAAACTGTGTGTGTGTGAGTGTGTGTGTGTACTCTGGTATGTTGTAAAGTGTGTGTGTGTGTATACTCTGGTATGTTGTAGTGTGTGTGTGTATACCCTGGTATGTTGTAGTGTGTGTGTGTGCGTACTCTGGTATGTTGTAGTGTGTGTTTACTCTGGTATGTTGTCGTGTGTATGTGTATACCCTGGTATGATGTAGTGTGTGTGTATACTCTGGTATGTTGTAATGTGTGTGTGTGTGTGTGTGTGTGTGTGTGTGTATACTCTGGTATGTAGTAGTGTGTGTGTGTATACTCTGGTATGTTTTAGTGCATTTTGTGCGGTGTGTGACCTTTGACCTCTGCCCCCAGCGGACCCCGTCCCGTCGGCGCCCCCCCTCGGTGGCGGACTCCATGGCGGAGTACTTCGACGCCAGCGAGGTCATCCTGTGCGACAGCTCGTCGGAGGCGGAGGCGTCGGACGAGTCGGGGCTGAGCGACATCACCACCACCAGCACCTCGGAGCCCGACGAGGGCCACGGTGAGTCGCCGCGGCAACGGGCCGGTCACAGGGGGAGGGTCGGGGGCGTGGCCCGTGGGGAGGGGCGGGGTTGTGTGTAAAGCGGCCGATTGGCTGACAGGTGATCCGTCTCGTCCCCAGCCTCCGCCACGGTGAAGTACCGTGCCAGCGTCTCCAGCGCGCCGGACAAGCCCCGCCTCCTCACCGACAGCGGTAAGCCCCGCCCACTCCCACTGGTCCGCGGTGAACTGGGACCAGTGCAGCCGCTCTGGGCTCGGCCACTGGTCCCCTCGGCCGTCACCAGGGCCCAGTTTTAAAAAAAAAAATCTGCATCAAATTGATCCGGATTTCAGAATTCCCATGTTTTGCTATCCAGGATCACCTGATCCATCTTATTTTTCTACCCGTTTTTGGATCACTGTGATCCAAATACCAAATTTCCAACCAACTGATTCCCCCCTTCTGATGGGATCAGGATAATCCTGTTATTTTTGGATCAAATAGATGCCAAACTGAGTTCAAAGTTTTAAAAACCCATAGGGCAGATTTGATCCAGATAAAATGTAAGATCGGATCAAGACACAACTGCTCACTGCCCCCGCAGGCTGGGAGGCATCCAATGTCCACGTTAATCACATTAAGATTAAACATCATTCTCTCGCTCTCGCTCTCTCTGTCTCTGTTGGTCTCTATCTCCCTCCTCTCTCTGTCTCTCTCCCCCCCTTCTTAGGACGCCGTAAGATCCTTCCCGCGTCCTGCACTGACAACGGCCACATCGGCATCATGACCATCCTATACAACAACATCGGGAAGGACCTGTCCCGCGTGTCGATGCCGGCGGCGCTCAACGAGCCGCTCAGCCTCCTACAGCGGCTCAGCGAGGAGCTGGAGTATAGCGCGCTGCTGGACACGGCCAACAGCACCGACGACCCCTACCAGCGCATGGTACGTAGCCTAGCCGCCAACAGCACTGACGACCCCTACCAGGGCATGGTACCTAGCTTAGCCGCCAACAGCACAGACGACGCCTACCAGCGCATGGTACGTAGCGTAGCCTAGCCTAGCCTTCAACGGCACCGACGACCCCTACTAGCGCATGGTACGTAGCCTAGCCTAGCCGCCAACAGCACCAACGACCCCTACCAGCGCATGGTATGTAGCCTAGCCTAGCCGCTTACATTGCCGATGACCGCTACCAGCGCATGGTACCTAGCCTAGCCTAGCCTCTCACCTCTGTATGTGGGTGTTGCTGATGCTAGCCTAGCTGATACCCCTGGTTGTGTGTCCAGGTGTACCTGGCAACGTTCTCCATCTCCGGCTACGCCTGGGCCTCCTGGAGGAGCCGCTACAAGCCCTTCAACCCTGTCCTTGGGGAGACGTACGAGAACAACCGGCCAGACCGCGGCTTCAGATATGTCGGCGAACAGGTACACACTCTGCACAGTAAACATTTACACACCCTGCAAACTCTGCACACTCTACACTCTACACACTAACATTTACACACTCTACACACTAACATTTAAACACGTTACACTACACACTTTGTACTTTACACTCAATAACTGTAATGTAAGGCCCAATCCCATTTCTACCCCTTACCCCTTCCCCTTAACCCTTCAAAGCAAGGGGGAGGGGTAAGGGGAAGGGGTAAGGGACGTTACATAGTCAACGCGAGCAACGCGCGTAAACGACGCGAGCGACGCGCTTCCTTTCAAAGTCTACACAGCATACGCGAACGTCGCGGGCATTGCATGACATGCAATACACCACTCGCGCTATGGGTGGCAGCAGAGTCACCGGTGTTTTCGCGGGTGACATTCCAGGTGACATTCCGATCAAAGTGGCTACGGAAGAAGAGGGATGAAGAGCAGAGATAGGCGGTGGTATGTGCGCCCCTTAAATACCACAAAAGATCAGGATGGGGAATTTGTTTCTTCCAATAAGAAGCCTGGACGAGGAGAGGCATTTCCAGTATTTTCGGATGTAGGCGCCAAAGTTTGATGATCTCCTTTCGCGAGTCATCCGATATCTTCCCGACTCTCACCAAAACCGGCCCTTGTCAGGGAGCAGCTGGCAGATTATTTTTTGTCAGATGCTGGCGTGTTTACCCACCAGTACAATGTGCTACGATTGTGTATGCGCACTGACCAATAAATGTATATACATTGGTCACTTGGAAGCATGACTTTTGATTCATTAGTTATCACATTTCACAAGTTACCTAATTTGGTTTACGTCAAACTCATTAATTCGTATCCATATAAAATGTTTACACAACGAGCTACTGCCTTGACAGATGAATGAATTATTTAAGTGTAGGCCTATAGCCAAAGCTATGGCGCATAATGTCCACAGAAATTTTATGGTAGGAAACATTATTAGAGAAAAGGGGTTTATTTATCAAATACAGAAACTTGACCCACCATACACGCACACATTTTTCATTCACTACACACTCACGCTTTCAAATTTCATACACTCAAAGAGGCTATACTGAACTTATGTTTCACACAGAATGTGAACACAAAACATTACGTAATTAATTCAAATAGGCTAACACTAAAAAAAATAAGGCCAGTAATAGAACGAATATCGGGTGACAAGAAGATCATTAAAATGGCACTTTGCCCCTGTGGGAGGGTTTGCATAAATTGGCACAGGTAATTAGTAAAAGAGACGTGAATGTCATTCGTATCACGTTCCTGCATCCTCTCATGTTCTTCTGTAAATATAACCTTTAGTTTAAATAATGTACAATATTTGCAGCATCGCAAATATATTGGGATTGGGCCTAAATGTCATTTAACACTCGTCTGTCTGTCTCAGGTCAGTCATCACCCTCCAGTCTCCGCCTGCCACGCCGACTCTGAGAACTTCTCCTTCTGGCAAGGTGAGCCGACGCTCTGGTGTGAAACTCACCCTAATCCTAACCCCAACCCTGACCCTAACCCCTGACTTTGGTTTTGACCTTTGCTCCCTCGTCCAGATCAGAGATGGAAGTACAAGTTCTGGGGGAAGTCTGCTGAGATCATCTCCTCAGGCCAGGTCAACGTGTCTCTGCCCAGGTGAGGCTGCTGACCCAGAGAAATGCCAGGTTCCATATTCCCTGGATGTGGGGGGGGGGGCATGTTAGTGGGTGGGGTGTTGTTATGTAGGTAAGGGGGACACTATGAGTGGAACAAGGTGGTGTGTGTAATGATGACCATGTCACTGTCCAGCTAATGCAGTGTGTGTATAGTGTGCGTGTGTGTGTGTCCAGCTAATGTAGCGTGTATATTGTGTAGGTACGGGGACCACTATGAGTGGAACAAGGCAGTGACCTGTATCCACAACGTGCTGAGCCCCCAGCGCTGGCTGGAGCACTACGGAGACGTGGTGATCAAGAACACCCAGAGCGACGTCTGCACCTGCAAGATCACCTTCGTCAAGGTGACCCAGAGCGCCACGCCTTAGGCCTCAGTAACGCCAGGATGCACATTTCAGCCTCCTACGAAACGAAGGGATCGAACCAGCAACCTTCAGGTTACCAGCCGACCCGCGGTGCCTCCTGAGCTACTGCCGCTAATGTCTCCTCCTCTTCCTCCACTTCCTGTTGCAGTCGCGCTACTGGAGCTCTGACAGCAGTAAGAACGAGGTGCAGGGAGTGGTGCTGGACCGTGCCGGGGAGGTGGTGCATCGCTTCGGGGGGCTCTGGCACGAGGGCATCTTCTGCGACACCTTCCCCACCCCACAATGCATCTGGAAGCCCAGTGAGTACACGCACACGCGCGCAAACACACACACGCGCGCCGCAACCCTCCGTTGGGTCGGACTCGCGATAACCCGCTGTGATGTCACTTCCTGTCCAGCCGTGCAGCTAGATGACCACGTCAAGTTTTACGGGTTCTCGCAATACGCCCGCGAGCTCAACGAGTTGACCCCCGACCTGGAAGGGCTCCTGCCCCCCACGGACTCCCGCTACCGACCCGACCAGCGGTACAAACACACACACACGCACACACACCTGTGTAGAAGTTGGTTCTAGATATATGGTGGTAGATGTATAGCATATGAAGTACTGTAGTAACACTGTTCTGTTCTACTGAAGCCGTGTGCTTGAGTGTCCACCCCTGTTCATTAGTTATTGTGTGCGTGGGTATGTTTCCGTTCATGGGTGCATCGTGTGTGTGCGGGCAGGCTGCTGGAGGAGGGCGACGTGGCGGCGGTGGACGTGCGTAAGGACGAGGTGGAGGAGAAGCAGCGTGAGCGCAGGAAGGAGCTGGTGAAGCAGGGGGAGGAGCACATGCCGCGCTTCTTCAGGTAGGCTCTCCCCATTGGTCCACCTCTCCCCGTCGGTCCGCCTCCGTGAGAGGGTTCTGGGCTCCGATTGGCTGCTTGACGTCCTCATGTTGTGTTCCAGGCGGACGGTGGACGAGGCCGGGCGCGAGGTGTGGATTCACAACGGAACCTACTGGAACCTCCGCAGCAAGCCGGGCTTCGCCAACACGCCCAACCCGGACCTCTGGTAGAACCCGGAGAACGGTTGGCAGGCTTCCCCAGGGCGGTCTCGGGGTCCATTTTATATAAATGGGGTTTTACTAGAGACTCCCTCAGACCACTGCCAGGGGTCGTAGGTCAGACTTCAGCCCGGAGGTCTGAGCAGAGGTGTGTTCCACACCATGAACTCTGAGCTCCGCCCGAAGGAGTGTGGTGTTCAGGTGTTTCCTCGGCGTGATAACGTGTATCTTATCTTTCGTCTCAAATGTATTTCTAGTGTTTCAGGGTAGAGAGCGGGACGGGGTCTATCTGAGGGGCTGTACAATAGGGTTTCGTGGGTGCTGTCCTGCAGGGTTTGGTGGGTCTTGCGGTGTGTTTGAGGCCCTAGGGGGGGGGGGGGTTCCAGGGGGGAGGAGGTGATGGGTCCATGACGACCTCCTGTTGGGGTCCGAGTAGTCTGGATGCCCCCCTGCTGGGAGCCCGGGGTCTACTCATGTTTCATAATGAAAAGAGACTCTAGGATGTACTGTAATGTCGTGTTTTCAAATAAACTGAGAAATCTACACTCTGCTTCTTTACCCTGTGTCAGGATGGACAGTGGTACTACACTTGTGCAGTGATACTACAGTGATTGTACACTAGTGCAGTGGAAGAACCTTATGCCCCTTTTCCACCGGCGGGTACGCTTCGGACCCAGCACGCCTCAGCCCAGTAGTGAGGGCGCGGTAAAGCCCAGCTCAGTTACGGCTCGCGTTTCCACCGCCGACAGTACCCTTATGGTAAGTGGGGTATCGGGGATGACGATAGCCGCGGCAGTTATGTAGGCATCGTGACCTCATGGCAGCCCGACATAGTGTAGCCTGCTAATCAATCCAAGGAAAAAGAATGCGTCACAAATTAGAGCCTCAATGTAGGACGTCAGACTTTTCTTCAATAAACGAAGCTTTCGCTGTTGTACAGAAATACCTCACGGGTACTGCGTTGTTTTTTTCATTATACCCCTTTCGCACGGAACTGACGATTCTGTCGACCAGTCAACGGACGGCGTGTGTAGCTCGAATTTGCCGGCACCCTTTCAGACGCCTCAATACCCCAACTGACGAGTACGGCGAGACGAGTACGGCTCGGTCCGTACTTATGGCGGTGGAAGCGAGACCCGTGCCTATTGCAGACTGGTGGAAATGCGCCAATAGTGCAGTGGACCACCAGGTCATGTATCATCGTCTACAAACTAACAATAATCCCGATTGAAAGCCACCTAGGTGACCTTAACTGGGCTCCTCCAAACCAGGAGGCGGGCCGTGGGCTCCAAGCTGCCAGGCAGAGTAAGGTCTCGCTGCAGCCTGTAGGACATGGACATCCAACGTCCAAGTGCTGTCACGTGACGACAAGATGGCGGACGCGGTGAGACTCCTTAGCTGTGTCCCTATTCCTCTACGAATAGTCAAATCTCCTATCCTTTGCTTAGCCTTTGTGGAAAACGTCATCGGGTCAAGGAGAGATGAAAATGTGCTTCCTTTCGAACATAGGAAAAGACAGCGCTGTTTAAAATGAACTAGACTCCACTTTTCCTAACCGAAGTCATTACGCGACGGGGAGTATTGCTGACCTCTAGCGTTTCTAGGGTGGTATTACAGTTTTCCGAAGTTGGTCTACAGGGGTTCTCAAAGTCTTGACAGCTGAGGGTCAATTAAGGCACCCAAAATTTGACTCGGGGCCCGCCAAAGGAAAAAAATGTAGGCGGGTAACGCCGTCAGCATCCCAGTGGTGAAAAAAAACATTGCACCGTGGACCTCTGGGAGTGAGGTCAAGTGAGGTCTAAATCACAAAACTGAGGTTCATCCTTTCAAAGTAATGTACAGTCGGATTAAAACTAACAAATAACAGGAATGAATTGAAAGCTTTTCTCTTTATATTTATTTATTTTTGTTTAAATTAATATTGATATAATAAAAAAAAAACATACTGGCAGTGGCAATGATGGAAAAGTATAACAAAATGAGGAACGACTTCACGTGAAAAATGAAGAAAGAGGGAACAGAAATTGTTTGCTTTGCAAAAATCGTCTGCATTTTATTTTCTTGCGGTGTATATTGTGTACTTAATAACCATCAATATATGATTTAATTTCGATTCAAATAATATGTTTCTTGGAATTGGTATCCATTATTAAATGAATTTTCTGCTCTTCTCTTCAAACAAACCAATAAAAAATAAAGAAAAGAAAAATATGTCTCCTCCATTTCGGACACTTTGTGCTTCCTCGGGATACCGAAGATAGGTGGTAGAGTTCCTCTTGCCATCTCTCTGCCCTCCTCCTTGTAATGAGCAAACCGTATGCAATGACTGCACACACACACACACAAAGAGTTTTTGTTGGTCATTGTTACGGTTGTGTTAATATTGGAATTCACAGCACATCTGCTTCAGAAGAACTATACCCTTCAGCATGGAGATTCTCCAACAAAGTGGAGCACCACCACTTCCTGAGATGTGTTACGTCATGCTGTGGAAGATAACAGTATATCAGTCAGAATTAACTTCCAAAGACTGCAATGAGAGTAGACTGTTTGTACTCGACTACATCATAATTTTGCATTAACTTTAGCCATTTCATTTTCGTATATTTTCCTTTATATATATTTGTATGCAGCTATACTATTTGAAATTTGAAATAAGTTGCATGTAATTATAACTTATTTAAAGTGTCTGCTATCGTGGATAAATACGTTAGCTTAAGGCAGTGGCGTCCCTATGCTGTTTTATTCGGGGATAAAGCCTCGGATGTTATTTAAATAGCCCCGAAAATGATCTTTGAAAAAAAAAGAAATATATATATATTCATAAACATTCATAAGTAGCCTAGATAGACATAGTCCTTCTGGCAAGAGAATAAACAACCACCTGTTTACCACCTCAAGTGTATTAACCTATCCTATCCACAGTCAGGTGTGTGTGTGTGTGTGTGTGTGTGTGTGTGTGTGTGTGTGTGTGTGTGTGTGTGTGTGTGTGTGTGTGAGGTCTGCCTCACTTGTATTCATTAGCAATAACTTGAATGGAACTTTAGACATTTGGGGATAGCATAGCAGTCAAGTAGCTATTTAAGGCTATAATAAACCGCGTATTTCACTATTTAGATAAAGCATTATGAAAAAAGTTTGCATGCACAATAAAGCATATGCATAAATTTGGCACGCAGCATTTTCATTTTCACTCTAGGCTAAGCCCCGGATGTTTATGAAACCTAGAAATCCCCACCCAAATCTATTCTCTTGAGTAGAGGCAATAAAAATGCGATATGTGTGGAAGGGAGACGGAAGGAGAGGAGAAAAGGATTAGAGGGGAGAAGGAGAAGAGAGGAGGAGTCTCTCTGGTCTCTGATGAAAGCTTCTTTCTCACTCTCACGCACACACACACACACACACACACACACACACACACACACACACACACACACACACACACACACACACACACACACACACACACTCGCGCACACTGTAAGGTGAATTGAATGAAGACTTTTCGTTTTGAAGTTTGAATCTAAATCAGTCAAATAAGAGTTAAGTTTTACTAATTAGCTCACCTGCCGCAGCTCGCCTGCCAGGTGGTTTTCTTAATTAGTTAATTGGTTGCATCTGGTGCGTTTCACTTAAAAGGGAACCGGACAGGTCTGTTGTGACTTATTTAACATCTCTTCCAGTTTCACAGGTTAAAGACTTTTTGAAGTAAAGAGGAGCATCTCATCTGAACCTAATGTGAGTATAATTGCGTGGCAAAGCACAACTGACGTGATTTGTATGTTGAATATAAATCACTGATAATGTGTGAAGGAAATCGGGGATTGTGGTGGTTTAACTCTCATTTGAAATTTGGACCATGAGTAAACTGTTCCTTCCTTCAAAGGTCTATCATGGATATTTAACTGCAGTTCTGTGAGTATCCCAACTTAACCATGAAGATGAACTGCAAACTGTAAGTCATTAATTTCTCATTACTCTTGGGCACATTGATGTATTTTGGCTTCCTTGTGAGTTAACCTGTTACCTGAAGGTTGATCTGAATAGTAAGGATGTTTTATTGGTTCATGGGTTACTTAGGTGTTTGGTTTATGTTGGTTATTGTTGTAAGCTGGAGTAATGGGTTGGGATCTGATATCTTCAGTCTTCTTTCATTCTACTCTCCTGAGCTCTGCATCTTCGTCTGAGTGAGCAGAGGTGCCTACTGGGATACAGAGCTGTCTGAAGTCTACAGGTCTGTAGACACGCCCCCTCAGGGGAGACCGAGTGTTTGAGAAACTGTCGTGAAGTCAGTTACATGGACTGGAATGTTCTTAAAGATGGAGACAGGGATTCAGAAGGAGAAACACCAGGGGGAGATGAGGGGGCTCCTCATCTCAACGACTAAAACACAACGTCAGTCTGACGCAGAGAACCATGGAACACATTCAACAGTCCCCTCCAGGCATCGTCACTCCTCAGGAACAGTTTAATTTCCAAGAAGGTCTTATTTGGGGCCATCCCCAGATGGATCCTGCTCCTCAAGAGCCACCCCCCTCCACTGGGTGGTCTTCTGAACAGATGACCTCCTTCCTGTCCTCAGGCTGACTAAAGCTGCACCGTTTGCATCTGTGAAGGCCCCTCATTCAGGAAACCACTGGACTACAGAGACATGACTTCAGACACATTGAATCAATTTGGAGACGCCAAGCATAATCCATCACCAATGTGGGACGCCACTGAAGAATGTTGTACATAATTTACGTCACTGGAGACATTGGTTGTTCTGTTATGGGTGCCCTGGCCGGAGAGGTGGGGGGGATGATATTATTTGGCATTAGGTTTTTACCCTGCATGTTTGTTTGGCCTTTTATGGCTCAGTGGTGTGTGTGTGTTTGGGTTTGACATTATGGAAGATTTTTGAGCATCACTAGGGTTCTACTGTGTGTGTGTGTGTGTGTGTGTCTCCCACTCACACCTGGCATGGGGTTCTACGTGCCTGTCCTGGGTTCTATGTGCGTGTGTCCGGCTTGCTTTGAGAGTGATAATGTTCATACGGGGGTCTGTGTGATTGGCTTTGGATATTGGAATCGTCAACTAAATCATACCTGATGGACGGCCACACGTTTACTTAAGGGCGCAGTAGACATGAAGAGCCCTGAGCGACGCTCCGGAGTGAAATCCAACACACTGGGCAGGAAGGAGAGTACCCAACTCAAGTGTAAAAGGATGCAAGCGGCGTGTTCAGATCAGTGACTTCAAACTAGGACTACACCAATCAGGATCAATGGAGGATGGACACCTAAAGGCATTCCACAAGGAGAGTCTGAATTTGGAAAGGGACCTAAATGGATATTCAAGATGATCTTCAGACCTGTAATGAGACGGCTCTTCCTACCTGGCTGGATTGATGGAGAGCCCTGTGGATCTTGTCTTGCTCCCAGTTGCACGTCTTCTCAGGCTGAACTGTAATCCGGGAACTCCAGCTAGTGCCAATCCGGGAACTCCAGCTAGTGCACTCTTCGAGCTGAAGTTGTGCTCTTCAGCTGATGTGGTAAGGATACCTTCACTGGGGCTTCAAGGTGTAAAGAGGAGAATTTTTCAAAGTGTTCCATGGTAATCTGATGAAGACCGTTGTTGTGTTCCACTGGCTGAGAGAAAGAACCCTCCCATCTTCCTCTTGGCCTTTCTCCTCTGAGAATCCTGGCGCCATCTTGAAGGATATTCCAGCTCATGTAACTGATGTCACGACAGATTCTCAAACACTTGGTTTCTCCTGAGGGGCGTGTCTATAGAACTGAAGACTTCAGACAGCACTGTATCCCAGCATGCATCTCTGCTCACTCAGACCACACCCCAATGAGTAGGATGCAACATTCTAGTGATGGAGATGTAGAGTGTTATAAGTAACGAGGGAGCAGACAAAGGTGATTAAAACACAATGGCATGTCAAGTCTGTAATTCTTTAAACCATGAAGATGGTTGGATAGTTCAGGAATTGGGCTTCTATTTATTATGAGCAGTCCTTTCACTCAGACGCCCACTTCTCATTGGAGCTGTACATGTGTTGGCTGGCTGGCATGATTTGCTGTTGGTGATGAGGCGGTCAGGGTGACGTTGCAGGGCTATGGTCGGCTCTCTGTGAGCTCAACGTTTAGATTTGCTCTGTATGGTTTGTACCCTGAATAATCTAGGTAATTGTAAAATGTAGACACGGTTTTGTATTGAATGATTCCAGGATTTTAGGTTTAAAGTTGTTGTGGGACGTACATGGTAGTTTGGATCTTCGTATGGTTTTGAGTGACATAACTTGTACACACTGGGTGCATAATAATGTAAAGGTACACTGAATAGTATTAATGACCAACAGCAACAAACAGATCTCCTCAAGGTAAGTCTGTTGGCTGTGTTTTAATGAAGACCATCGCTGGACTTTAGGATCTTCCTCCGTTCAGCTCAAGGTGAGGCGCTGGTTCTGTTTTTTCTTTGGTTGGTTCCGGCCGGAATGTTCGGATTCCAGTCGGACGGTTTGTGCTTCCCGCCGTGGAAGGTTCTGAGTGCGGTCACTTGTTTTAGTCCAATGGTTAGCATAGAACATTGTAGTCTTGACAACCATAAGAAACCACCTGGCAGTTAGTTGGACGGGAGTCCCCTGAGGGAATCTGGCGGAACGTTCTGGATTGTATTTGCGTAACCTCGAGCCGTTGCCAACTGAAACTATTTTTCCATTGGGAATTGTGGCCCCCTATCTTAAACAACTTAAGTTGGATATTAAATACATACTGACACGTACGTCGTACATTATGTTGATCATTTCCGATGGTTGCGCCGTACTTTTAACCACGATGACGTGACGGGACTCTCACTGCTTACAAAACAGTGTTCTACTTGCGCGCCTATTTTTGACATCAGGGAAGGCTGAAAATCATTTCAAGGTGGAAGATAATTGGACATTTCTTCAACGGAACCCAGCACCTGAATATGGCTGAGTATATTTGATTTAATATCGATACTGCTTAGTGTTCTTTGTTACTTCAGCTTTTGTACGTTCTAAATATCTGCTGTCATTAATTGCCACAGAAGTTAAACCCTACCCAATGGAATGACGTTAAACAACGACTTTGGTGCATTTACCAACTGGATAATATCAAAGCTAAAATAACGGCCGTCATTCCCACATGTTATAGTAGAAGATACTCTAGAACTATACAAGGTTAAAAAGGTAACATGTAGTTTGTCCCAAGGTGTCTGCCTCCTCCCCCAGACCAAGACCTCCACCTCCTCACCCAGAGCCAGACCTCCACCTCCTGTCAGAAGTCCTCCAGAACAGGTCAGTGCTCTGTGTGAGTAGAGTCTTCTCAGGTCAGTTTCAATGCATGGCCTGAACCACTTCTTTAAACTTGTGGACTGCTCTGTCTTCATTCCCAAAAACAGGATGCTCATGTCTGGTCTCAAGTCTTTTCTAGTCTTGAGTTATAAAATAATAGTTCAATTAATTGTGTAACTCGGTTTCGGATGAGTCAATTAGGTTTATTGTTGGTTAAATGTTGATATAAACCTGCTGCTGTAGCTGAAAGGCGAGGCTGAGAGGCTGGGGACCGGAGGCTTGTGGTGCCAGGGTGGACCGGAGACTGAGGCTGGTGACCAGGGGCCTGCAGCACCGGACCAGAGGGTAACCATCACCAAGCTCATCTGAAACACTAAAATCCACGGTAGTTTAGGTCTGGTTTTGATCATCTTATGACTTTAAATCTGTGCCAAGCTGTGATTTGAGTTAATTCATATGGGGGTTATGCAAGAGTCATGTGAGCCATTAATGTTACTAGTGCTGCTACGACCGTAGTGGATGAATTGCTGAACGTGACAATCTGCAGGCGTTGTCTAATTTAAGTGTTTAAATTTGTCTTCCATTTTACAAGTGAACCTCAGATGCAGGAGGTGGGGTGTGTTGCGTCCCCAGGTGATTTACTGCTGAGACCAACTGTGTTTGTAACCAGACCAGTAATCCATGGCTGAAGGAGCTGATGGAGAAGCCGTGCAGAAGGAGCTGATGGAGGAGCTGATGGAGGAGTCGGGCTGAAGGCCCTGCCTTGTGGAGGAGCTGGTGGAGGCCCTGCCTGGTGAAGGACGTCTGTCGTGGGGTAGATGGAGCTTGACTCTGAAGTGATCATCACACTCACTGCCACTTCTCGTAGAATACTGCTACCACAAACTACCGGCGTTTGCACCATATATACCAGACGACTACATCTGTTTTACCACATGTTGAAGCAAGACTTCCGCTGTTTGTTCCAGACCAGGACTCTGTCTGAGGAGAGCTGCTCGAGAAGCTGAGACGCTGGAGGAAGACTAGGAATCGACCAACAAGGATTCCTCGTAAGTTTGTATTTACTTACATGGTTGACTTAAGGGCAAAATACAGCTGTTACTTTGACATGCCTTAACCAACTACCGCTGTGTTTTCTTACTAGAACGTGTTTCTGGAGCGGAGGCGAGCTGGTAGGGGAGCCGTGAATCTGGAGGATGACCATCACTCTACCAACAAGGATTGTAAGTTTGTATTAACCAAAGAAACGGCAAATAAAGGGCTTAAAAATAAGACAAACTACATGTTGGTTACCAGACGTTAGGGCCAGACTCGCGCTGTTTGTTCCAGACCAGGACTCTGGCTGAGGAGAGCTGATGGAGGAGCCAAGACTCTGGAGGACGACATCATACCATTAACCAGGATCCTCGTAAGTTTGCCTAAAATAAACAGAGTGGACTTGTTGTAACGCAGGATTAGTTTGTCCAGTACAAGTTACGGCATACTATTGTGGTTGTTTATCAGACAAACTACAGCTACTACTTTGTCACGCGCCATTAGAGCCCAACTACTTCTTTGTTTGTGACCTTACATTAGAGACTAACTACTACCGTGTTTGTTACCTTACATTAGAGCCCAACTACTACTGTGTTTGTTACCTGATATTGGAGACAAACTACTACTGTGTTTGTTACCTTTCATTAGAGCCCAACTACTACTGTGTTTGTTACCTTACATTAGAGCCCAACTACTCCTGTGTTTGTTACCTTACATTAGAGACTAATTACGTTTGTAACCAGACCAGGAATCTGGAGGACTGATGGAGAAGCTGTACATCTGGAAGGCAAATCCTGAGGACCACCAGGACTCTACCATCAAGGATTCCTCATAAGTTTGCATTATCTGGACCTGGTGGACCAGGTAGGGAGTTGGGCGTTCAACTCTCAAACCAATGGTGCAGGTCTCAAGTCCTCAGAATACAGTGATGCGTCCTTGAGCAAGGCGCCCTAAAGCCTGCCTGCTCCTTAATGACTCATCTTTGGTTCAGATAATGTTGCATCTTTTGAATAATGAACCTAATCAATGTCCTTATTTGGTCCGGGCAGACACACCTGAGCTGAACCTCACCTGATCCTGTTTGGTCGGGGGTAGACACACCTGAGCTAAACCCGCCCTGATCCTGACATCCTGCTGGTCCCGTCTCCTCAGTTCATCTGAGCCTCGTCCTCTAGAAGACCTGCTGAGCTCAGCAGTCTGAGGCTGATGGATCAATGACCTCCAGTGGGAGTGATCTTCTTGATCCCACATGTAACCGTGTGCTTCCACACGCCTTTCCCTCACGTCTGTCACTAACCTCACTACTTCACTACTCTCTACTGCTTCCTCTTTTCTTCCTTCTCTGTGGTTCAAACCTTTACACTGAAGGCGCGTCTTCCTGCCCTCAGAGGGTTTAGCGTTAGGGTTGAGAGTCAGGGTTTAGAGTCAGGGACAGAGCTGGTCAGGGAGGACTGCTTTTATGCAAACCCTTTTCACTTGCTTTCGGAATGGTGGTGACATTTTGAAAAGATTCATTCAAGCAGAGGAAAATGTTTTCCTCTGCTTTCCTTTACAAAATTGTATTAAACTTCTGTCAAGTGTTTTTGTTTATATATTAAAATCCCACATTGACTTCTACATGTTTTGTGCTGTTCATTTAATTGTCCTTTAACTTGGTTAATGTAAAGCTAAACTCCTGCAATACATTTAATATACATGATTGTTATACAGCAATGTTCCCATAATTCATTTTGTAAAAATGAATTATGTGACATCTGTTTTTGAAACCTAGAAACACCCCTGGCTTAAGTAGTGGACCCATCAAAAACTAATTTCACAAACGCATGTTTTTGCAATCACAATTAGGTTGTTACAGTCATTAGCCAGTGGTCAGTTTGGGGGTGGCAAGTGGAATCACGTGACAGCACTTGGACGTTGGATGTCCATGTCCTACAAGCCGCAGCGAGACATTATAGGCCAGGCAGGAGATCTCCTGAGTGTGTGTGGAGATGCTGGTCGATCCTGTGCCCATTGATGACTTAATGTGCAAGAGGTGTGCAGCGCCCCCCCGAGTTCAACCAGACTTGGCCAGGTGAGGCTGCTGAAACCAGCCGTCAATACATACTCTCACAACTTCCAATGGAAATAGTTCACTAAAACATACTTTTTGTATCTAAAGTAATTAATCTACATAGAATTTCTGAGCAGTAGCGTAGCTACGGAGCTAGAGTTAGGGTTGACTTGGAGCTGCTCTAAGGCGCCAGATCATTCATCTTAAAGGAACAGGAATATCGATCATTGATTTTATTTATATCTAGACATTGAACCCACGTGGCGAAGGTTTATGTGTTGGTGTGATAAAACGGCTTGGTTATTTGCAGCGATGCTTTTAACATCACCACTGCGGACGCCAGGGGGCGCCGTGGACCAACTAATGCTCGGAGCTCGACGGGGGAAGTCTTCTACTAATTAACAGTGTTGAATGACGCATACTGCCAAAGAAGATACACGCATAGTAACCCTGGCTTTCACTTATTGAGTAGTTACTCCAATTTAGATTGACAACATCCATATCTATATTTATGTACATAGATAATAGAGCTCCCTCTCCCTCTCGCTCTCGCTCGCTCTCGCTCTCTCGCTCTCTCTCTCTCTCTCTCTCTCTCTCTCTCTCTCTCTCTCTCTCTCTCTCTCTCTCTCTCTCTCTCTCTCTCTCTCTCTCTCTCTCTCGGGACAAGATAAACATTTTCTGAACTTCCTCAGGAAGTTGTTGAGATGTGTGTGCGGCATGCTACAAACATTTAACTAGAAGGAGAGGGCAAGAGAGACGGAGAGTGAATGCTGAAAGTATGTTGGTGACAAGCCTAGACTAGTCGGGGTGGGGGGATGAGTTACTGACCAATAGAGAGGCGGGAGGCCGGTAAAGGGTTACTGGATGTCATTTTTTTGCTCCAAGTTAAAGGTACCGCAAGATTAAGTGTTACAATGGGGTTCAACTGTGTCACTAGGTGGTTCACTATATATTGTTCACTATAGGTGGTTCACGTCTATGTTTAAAACCAGTAGAAGATTGTGGCAGATCCCAGTATGACCAGAAGCGGACTGTAGTCATATTGTGCACCACCCGAATAACCAGTAGAAGATTGTTGTTTTACTAAGCCGCTAGCAGTATAACAAGAAGTAGTCACGGGTTGTACTGGGCAAATCCCACGGGTTGTACTGGGCAAATCCCATCTAATCCCAGGTTGTACTGGGCAAATCCCAGTACAACCCGTAACAGACTGCGGTTGTACTGGAAGCTCCCATTATAACCAGTTGCAGACCGTGGCTGAACTGGGCAGCTCCTAGTAGCCTACAACCAGTAGCAAACTTTAGCTCGACTGGGCTGCTCCAAGAACCAGAAGACCATACAAACTTGCACCTAAGAACTGTGTGTGTGTGTGTGTGTGTGTGTGTGTGTGTGTGTGTGTGTGTGTGTGTGTGTGTGTGTGTGTGTGTGTGTGTGTGTGTGTGTGTGTGTGTGTAATGACAGGGCTAGTGTTGGGTTCTGTTAGTCTAAACGGGAGTTCTGGCGCTTGGTGCACTTCCTGCCGCTGCCAGCAGGGGGCAGACAGGAGCGCGTGCTGTCGTGAATTTAAAGTAAAACAACAGCATACTGCTCACTGAAGCAGTGAGGGCGAGCGTCGGAGGCTCAGATAGAGGAGCAGTCACAGGCCGCTCCAGGCCGTCCAGTTGCAGGCCTCTGCCCTCTGCATGCAGGACTGGTGTACTCAGGTTTCTCATGTGGACTTTGTATCGTGTGTCGTGTTGAAGGATGCTGCTTTCTTGGCCTGGTCTCTCCGCACAAAGACATGTTGAATCTCAACGTCAATCCTTAAATTGAATGTAGATGAACAAAAAAAAAGGAAAAAGGGCATTTAACATTTAATAAATTGATATATTTTTATGATAAACCATACCTGATGTAAAGTCACTTAATGTCAGTCACATATCACATGCTAACATTTAGAACACATGTTGACATGTAGATCACATGCTGACATTTAGATCAAATGTTGTAGATGACATGATGACATGTAGATCACATGACGACATGTAGATCACATGTTGTAGATCACATGCTAAAATGTAGATCACTTGTTGTCATGTAGATCACATGTCAACTTGTAGATCCCATGTTGACATGTCGATCACAGGTTGAAGATCCCATACTGACATGTAGATCACATTTTGTACAACACACGTTGACGTGTAGTTCACATGTTGTAGAAAAAATGTTGACGTGTAGATCACATGTTGTAGAACAAATGTCAACAATAATAGGAATAAGGAATTTAACAATTAAATAAATGGATAAGTTTGCATGGAAAACCATACCTGATGTAAAGTCACTTAATGTTAGTCTCATGTTAAAGATAACATGTTGACATGAAGAGAACATGTTGTAGATCAAATGCTGACATGTATATCACATGCTGACATGTTATTAATCACATGCTAACATGTAGATCACATGGTGACATGTAGAACACATGATGACATGTAGATCAAATGTTGTAGATCACATGATGACATGTAGTTCACATGTCAACATGTAGATCCAATGTTGACATGTCGATCACATGTTGTAGATCACATGTTGATCATATGTTGGACAACACACTTTGATATGTAGATCACATGTTCTAGAAGACACATCAACATGTAGATCACATATTATAGAACAAATGTTGACGTGTAGATGACATGTTGTAGATCAAATGTTGTAGATCACATGTTGACATGTAGATCACATGTTGTTGATCACATGAGGTAGATGACTGTCGTAGTTCGATGTTGTAGAACACATGTAGTAGATCACATGTTGTAGATCACATGTTGACGTAGATCGCATTTGGTATATCACATGTTGGCGTGTCTGCTGTTTTCAAGACAATGTAAAAGCTTTGAATGCGGAGGAGAGTTTAGAACCATCTGAGATACTGAAGTATCTAGCTAGATACAGACCAGGCTAAAACCACCGTCACTGATGTTTAAAATAGGGGAGAGAGAGAGAGGTGGGGAGGAGGGAGAGTGGGAGGGGAGAGAGAGAGAGAGAGAGAGAGAGAGAGAGAGAGAGAGAGAGAGAGAGAGAGAGAGAGAGAGAGAGAGAGAGAGAGAGAGAGAGAGAGAGAGAGAGAGAGAGAGAGAGAGAGAGAGAGAGGGAGGGAGGGGTGAGAGAGAGGGAGGGGAGATAGAGAGAGTGGGAGGAGGGAGGGAGAGAGAGAGAGAGAGAGAGAGAGAGAGAGAGAGAGTGGGAGGAGGGAGGGAGAGAGAGGGAGGGGTGAGAGAGAGTGAGAAAGAGATATATCACTGTGTGTTTTTGTGTGTGTTTGTGTGTGTGTTTGGTGTGTGTGTGTGAGTGTGTGTTCATATGACAACTTCTAAGATGTCGGGACATCCAATAGGGGGTCACCTCACCCTCAGCCAATCAGCATATAGGCTTTGGATGAGCCCGCCCCCAGAATACAGTACCCTAGTATTATATAACTAATACTAGTTATAAAGATAGTATGTACTATCTAACTAGTATGGTACGATGGTACTACTGTTCCACTAGTAGACTATTAATGATAAAAACATTTCGAATTTAAGAACAAAAAAACATTTAATATATATAGCACGTTTCCGAAACAAAGTTACAAAGTGCTTAACAATAAAAACAAGCA
>NC_044049.1:720825-735825 GCF_902167405.1 Gadus morhua
AAGCTTGGCTAGGCTGGGGGGAGAGAGAGAGGAGGGGGAGAGAGAGTTAGAGAGAGAGAGAGATACTTCGAGGAAAAGAGTGATCCTCCTCCACATGAGAGATTTAATACTACTGCTTCACTTTTTTGTTTTATTTTTTATTTCACGTGTCACACACTTGACACGTGTGTGTGTGTGTGTGTGTGTGTGTGTGTGTGTGTGTGTGTGTGTGTGTGTGTGTGTGTGTGTGTGTGTGTGTGTGTGTGTGTGTGTGTGTATCAACAATACATTGTCAAAGCAGTTCAATAATTCACGAAAAAAAAGCAATATAAACTTGAACATTTTTTCAACCAAAAATCCTCTCCAGAAGAAGAGAAGAATCAGCCGTACCTCTTGGTCGAGCGTTCTAAAGGGACTACAGATCAGGGACCTGTACCTTTAACGTTGGTTATTAATAATGCAGCGTCTTTGTAACGTGTTTGAAGGTATTGCTAATAAAGTTGAGCGGCCTGTGGAGCCGTCTGGTTAACGGCTCTCAGGGCGGACGCCCATTAAGGTGGAGACGCAGTTCCTGTCGGCCAGATGGCCGTAAAGTACCTGTTACCTGGAGAGAGACAAGGTGGTCATTACACACACACACACACGAACACACTATACACAATCTATACACACGCACCCACACTATACACAATATATACACACGCACACACACACACACACACGCACACGATACACAATATATACACACACACACACGATACACAATCTATACACACGCACACACACACACGATACACAATATATACACACGCACACACACACACACACACGATACACAATATATACACACGCACACACACACACATGCTATACACACATATTATACACAATATATACACACACACACGCAAACACACATACACACACACACAACCACACACACACACAACTACACACTATACACAATATATACACACACACATACACACACACACACACAATATACACACTACATTACCTGGACAGTTACAAGGGGATCATTGCACATACACACCGACGATATACACACTAAACCCACACACTCACATGCAAACACACACACACAATATACATACACACACACACACTGTCACACACGCACACACACACACACAAACACGCACACAATATATTAACACACAACATTACAAGTGAACACACAGCATATACACACACTATATAAATACTTCACATACACACACAACTTACAGAAATGTTAAACAATCTCTCCTTCCCCCTCTCCTCTCCTTCTCTCCTCCTCTCCCCCTCTCCTCTCCTCTCCCCCTCTTCTCTCCTCCTCTCCTCCTCTCCCCATCTCCCTCTCCTCTTCTCTCCCCCTCTCCCCCTATCCTCCTCCCCTCCTCTTCTCTCCCCCTATCCTCCTCCCCTCCTCTCCTCTCCCCCTCTCCCCTCTCCCCTCTCCCCCTCCTTTTCTCCTCTCCTAATGTATAAACTTCAAACAGCTTCCGTTCATAAAGAATTTTACCAAATACACACTTCAACAGTAAAGACACACACGCACATACCCCAGCCCAGTAGCAGAGGGTGTGATTGTGTGTGTGTGTGTGTGTGTGTGTGTGTGTGTGTGTGTGTGTGTGTGTGTGTGTGTGTGTGTGTGTGTGTGTGTGTGTGTGTGTGTGTGTGTGTGTGTGTGTGTGTGTGTCTCATGCTGTGTCTGATGAGGGCCAGGTGCTTGTTGTGTTTTATGGTCCTGGTAAATAAGCCAGCTAAACAAAATCACAACATCAAAGACAAGCTACTGCTCTAAACCTAACCTGACATAACAAAACTTAACCTGACATAACTAAACATATCTAAACCTAACCTGACTAACTAAACATATCGAAACCTAGCCTGACATAACTAAACACAACTAAACCTAACCTGACATAACTAAACTTAACCTTATATAACTAAACATATCTAAACCTTACCTTACATAACTCAACCGAAATTAACCTAACCTAACATAGTTTAACACAACTAAGCATACCTAAACATAACATTACATAACCTAACATAACTCAACGTGGCCTGACATAACTAATCATAACTTTCATAACTTAACACACACACACACACACACACACACACACACACACACACACACACACACACACACACACACACACACACTGTTATTTTATGATGTAGTCTTGCAGGCGTCAGTCCAAGAAACAGCTGGATGATGAAGGACTTTAGAGTGGGGTACCCCCCTCCCCACACACACACACACACACACACACACACACACACACACACACACACACACACACACACACACACACACACACACACTGACGAACAAACACACACACACACACTGACGCACACACACACACTGACACCCACGCACACACACACACACTGACACACTAACGCACACACACTGACCCAAACACACACACATGCACAATTACACACACACACACACACACACTGACACACTAACGCACACACACTGACACAAACACACACACATGCACAATTACACACACACACACACACACACACACACACACACACACACACACACACACACACACACACACACACACACACACACACACTAACACTCTCCCTCTGTCAAACAAACACACTGTAACACACTGACAAATACACACACACACAGGTGGTTGTGTTTAATGACAGAAAGAACCCACAGCTCCCCTTGATAATTATGAGGAGCCATGGTTTCCACCAGAAGGTCCTCAGACATCACCCGTGACATATCTCCTGTCTCCCGTCCATCACACTCATCACACACCAGAGTGTTGAGGGCAGGAGCCCAGAGAGGGGTGTGAGTGTGTGTGTGTTTGTGTGTGTGTGTGAGTGTGTGTTCTAAATGTAAATGTTTGTTTACACGTGTGTGTGAAAGAGTCTGGACATGGATATTAGTTGTTCACAGCTTGTTAATACTCTCTCTCTCTCTCTCTCTCTCTCTCTCTCTCTCTCTCTCTCTCTCTCTCTCTCTGTCTCTCTGTCTCTCTGTCTCTCTGTCTCTCTGTCTCTCTCTCTCTCTCTCTCTCTCTCTCTCTCTCTCTCTCTCTCTCTCTGTGTCTGTGTCTGTCTCTCTCTCTCTCTCTCTCTCTCTCTCTCTCTCTCTCTCTCTCTCTCTCTCTCTCTGTCTCTGTCTCTGTGTCTGTCTCTCTCTGTCTCTCTCTCTCTCTCTCTCTCTCTCTCTCTCTCTCTCTCTCTCTCTCTGGCTCTGTCTCTGTCTCTGTCTCTGTCTCTCTCTGTCTCTCTCTCTGTCTCTCTCTCTCTCTCTCTCTCTCTCTCTCTCTCTCTCTCTCTCTCTCTCTCTCTCTCTCTCTCTCTCTCTCTCTCTCTCTCTCTCTCTCCAGCAGATGGGTCTGTTCCACACACTTCTGGGCAGAACTCGGTCCTCTCCGGCCTCGGGCCACTCCCCTATCAAACACCTGTTCACCACAGGTAACACATACACGCACACACACACACACACACACACACTAAGGATGTGCATGTTCTGTCAAGATTCAAGCTTTACAGAGCTTTATTGACATGGAAAACTTACATTGAGGTTCAAAGCACAACAAATCAAGAATCAACATGAGATACAAAAATATGAATAGCTATAACTAACCCCAATTTCTAATCCTAATACTGTAACTAACCCCAACAACTAACCGTAACAACCAACCTTGGTCTGAAGATGAATTCTAGCTTTAGATTCTAAAGTTTGATTTTAAATGTTATGGTTTAAGTGAGGCTCACGATTGTTCTGTTTGATTCTAGAATTTGATCGTGAAATGTGGTGTTAAGCTCAGCTTCATGAACTCCTGATTCTGTCTCTACTGGAGGCTGAAACCCTGATCTTTATTAATTGATAACAAATTGGGATTTGATTTAAATGAAGGTCGCCTGAGGTCCGTTCTGATTGGCCAGAGGTCGCCTTAGGGCTATTCTGATAGGCCAGGAATTTACCTGGCTGCTCCAGATTGGCTCAGGGCCTAGATGCTCTGAAGATCTCTCTCTCTCTCTCTCTCTCTCTCTTTCTGTCCGTCTGTCTTTCTCTATCTCTCCCTTTTTTAAACTTATAAAAAATGATTAAAGATTAATTTGAGGTCTAACAAAGATATTAACTCTAAAGTTTCCAAGGTCTCTGAGTCTCCACTAGTCTACCATCTGGTTGGCTTGGTTAGCTGGTTGCTAGTTAGCTGGTTAGCTGGTTGGCTGGTTAGCTGGTTGGCTGGTTAGCTGAATGCTGGTTAGCTGGTTGGCTGGTTGGCTGGTTGCTGGTTAGCTGGTTGGCTGGTTGGCTGGTTAGCTGGTTGCTGGTTAGCTGGTTGGCTGGTTGGCTGGTTAGCTGGTTGCTGGTTAGCTGGTTGACTGTGTGTTTCTACGTGTGTTTATATGATCAGTAGTTTGGTTCCTCTGAGTTTGAACCTTGATGGTGATGAGGCGTTTCCTCTCCTCGGAGCGACCGCATTCCAGTGAGGAACAGGCAGACACAGGGAGACAGAGGGAGGAGAGGGAGGGAGGGAGGGAGGGAGGGGGGGGGAGACAGAGAGAGGGCGGGGCCGCAGACAGTGCAACGTGTCGCTGCTGCTTCAGAGAAAGGAAGAACATATGCCAAAGAAACGCTGCCCCTCACTTACTCTCCCTCCGTCTCTCTCTCTGTCTCTCCCCCTCTCCCCCTGTCTCTCTCGCTGTCTCTCCCCCTGTCTCTCCCTCCGTCTCTCTCTCTGTCTCTCCCCCTCTCTCCCTCTGTCTCTCCCCCTGTCTCTCTCGCTGTCTCTCCCCCTGTCTCTCTCGCTGTCTCACCCCCTGTCTCTCTCTCAGTCTCTCCCCCTCTCTCCCTCTGTCTCTCCCTCTGTCTCTCTCTCTCCCTCTGTGTGTGTGTGTGTGTGTGTGTGTGTGTGTGTGTGTGTGTGTGTGTGTGTGTGTGTGTGTGTGTGTGTGTGTGTGTGTCTCTCTCTCTCTCTCTCTCTCTCTCTCCCTCTCCCTCTCTCCCTCTGTCTCTCCCCCTGTCTCTCTCTCTGTCTCTCCCCCTGTCTCTCTCTCTCTCTCTCTCTCTCTCTCTCTCTCTCTCTCTCTCTCTCTCTCTCTCTCTCTCTCTCTCTCTCTCTCTCTCTCTCTCTCCGCCTGTCTCTCTCTCCCCCTGTCTCTCCCTCCCTTTGTCTCTCCCCCTGTCGCTCTCTCTCTCTGTCTCTCCCCCTGTCTCTCCCTCTCTCTCTCTCTCTCTCTCTCTCTCTCTCTCTCTCTCTCTCTCTCTCTCTCTCTCTCTCTCTCTCTCTCTCCCCCTCTCTCATTCTCTCTCTCTCCCCCTATCTCTCTCTCTCTCCCCCTCTCTCATTCTCTCTCTCTCTCTCTCTCTCTCTCTCTCTCTCTCTCTGTCCCTCTCTCTCTCTCTCTCTCTCTCTCTCTCTCTCTCTCTCTCTCTCTCTCTCTCTCTCTCTCTCTCTCTCTCTCTCTCTCTCTCTCTGTCCCCCTCTCTCTCTCTCTCTCTCTCTCTCTCTCTCTCTCTCTCTCTCTCTCTCTCTCTCTCTCTCTCTCTCTGTCCCCCTCTCTCTCTCTCTCTCTCTCTCTCTCTCTCTCTCTCTCTCTCTCTCTCTCTCTCTCTCTCTCTCTCTCTCTCTCTGTCCCTCTCTTCCTACTGGCGGGCCGTCTCTCTCTATGATTATACTCATCAGGATAATATCATAATGTACAGTAGGCTGCAGCTCACATCACACAGAGGAGCACTGCTATAAACGTTGATTTACCTGCTGAACCCAGGAGCAAAACTATCATAAAGTCAGCAGCACACTCAGAATAAAGAGTTTCTATAGCCACGCCTGGCTGTCTGCCTGTCTGTCTGTCTGTCTGCCTGTCTGTCCGTCTGTCTGTCTGTCTCTCTACCTGACTGTCTGCAAGACTGTCTGTCTGTCTGTCTACCTGTCTGTCGGTCTGTCTGCCTGTCTGTTTGTCTCTGTCTGTCTGTGTCTGTCTGCCTGTCTGTCTGTCTGTCTGTCTGTCTGTCTGTCTGTCTGTCTGTCTGTCTGTCTGTCTGTCTGTCTGTCTGTCTGTCTGCCTTTCTGTTTCTATATGAAAATATCTATAGCCCCAGGCGAACCCATGAGAATGAATATAAATAAATAAATTAATATATAAATATACTGCCAATAGTATAAATAAATAAATATAAATACATATTTATACTATTGGCAGTATATTTATATTTATTTATATTCATTCTCATTGGTTCGCCTGGGGTTATAGATATTGCCATATAGAAACAGAAAGGCAGACAGACAATGTATACACAGTATATATATATATAGTTATTTCATATATTTTGGATACATAGATATCCAAAATATGATAAAAACATAAATATTTATTTATTTACTATCGACATATAAATGATCATGAGTTATTGTGTGTATTTAGTCATTTTGCTATCATAAATGACCCCGGAGTGTTTTTCCACCGCCGGTGAGTTTAACGGTACCGGAGCGCAACGTCATGCCACGTCAAACCTCTCCGGTCCACGGGTACCGCTGCTGCAGCCCGGCCCTCTATCCCCGGGTGACCCGCACCGTGGAACCAGGCCGGCCCGCTGAGGGTCCCGGTCTCTCCCGATAGTCCCGGGAGAACCGGGACACGTAACGTGAACACCCCCCGCTGTCGGCTCCATCACCATGCACGACCAACGATACAAACACATAAGCTCCCCGTCCCGGGACCAGCTGGCCCGCCAGCCCGCTGCCTGGAGCGGCCTGTGGACAGGCCAAGGCCCGCCATGCCTCCTCCTCTGCTCCTCCTCCTCCTCCGCTCCAGCCTCAGATCCCGGGGTCTGGTCCCACCTCGAGACGATCAGGTTTCATCCGAGATCTCCAAATGATCCTCCTCCTCTTCCTCCTCCTCCTCTTCCTCCTCCTCTTTCTCCAAACGCCAACTTTCCAGCGAGGAAGCTGGGAGGTGCAGGAGGAGGAGGAGGAGGCTGGGAGGTGCAGGAGGAGCTGGATGCTGGGAGGAGGCTGTCCCGGGGGGAGCAGCACTATAAGAGGCCCGTCCGGGTCTAGGTGGGCAGTAGGGTCAGTAGGACAGCAGTAGCAGCCTAGCGGACCGACCGAGCGACCAGCCCTGTATGAGTGGAGTGTAGCGGAACAGAAACACCCTTCGGCCTCAGAGAGTCTACGTGTCCCTGGACATGTTCAGCTTTGTGGATATTCGGTTAGCGCTGCTGCTGCTCGGCGGCGCGCTGCTCGTGAGCGCACAGGGAGAGGACGACCGTAAGTCTAAACAACTTTACTCTCTTCTTCTGTGGTGGTCAGGGTCTCCTCAGCGTCTCCTTAAGATCTCCTCAGAGATTTTACAATGTTATTTTTTTAACATTGCGCGTGCACGCGTCGTGCGTTTCCATGCTGCGTGCATCCGAGTGTCCCCCTCCTCACCCTCCACCCACGCCCATCTCTCCCCCCCCCCTCTCCTGGCCTCCTCTGCGAGGAGGCCAGGAGAGGGGGGGGGGGAGGGGGAGAGGAGATGAGATGAGGAGGTGAATCAGAAGGAGTTGGTTTTGTTGACAGCAGACGGGGGAGTTGAGATGCTTGCAGTTGAGTCGTCCAGGTGGGATGGGGAGGGGGGGGGGGGGGGTGATGGGGGAGGCATTCTCGCATTATGGAAATATTTTATCCCAAAGTTTTTTGAACACTAGTTTGACACAGATGTGAAAGCACCAAGTTCACTCTCTCCGTTTCCTGCAAACAGAAACGTTTAAGAGCCGTCTATTCCGATCTCAGAGTGTCTGAAGTCTTTGTTTCCACATCTGCTTTTCGGTCACCTATAACCGACGTCCCGGCGCCCCCTCGTGGAGGTTTAGTGTAACAACAGGAACATCTGGAGAACACATCTAGTGGCCTCCCTCCCTCCCTCCCTCCCTTTTTCCCCTCACTTTCTCTCTCTCTCTCTCTTTCCCCCCTCTCTCTCTCTCTCCCTCTCCCTCTCCCTCTCGCTCTCGCTCTCGCTCTCGCTCTCGCTCTCGCTCTCCCTCTCCCTCTAATTGAAAACACATCCAGACTTTGCAAACATTTTCCACAGCGCAGGACGACCGTCCTGCGTGCCAACTCCCCCTCCCCCTCTGAGCTCACCACTCAGGCGCAGATCCAGCTGGGTCTTGTCTGAGGAACCTGGACTGGTCTGAGGAACCTGGACTGGTCTGAGGAACCTGGACTCCAGCTGGGTCCGGTTTGAGGACCTGGACTCCAGCTGGGTCCGGTTTGAGGACCTGGACTCCAGCTGGGTCCGGTTTGAGGACCTGGACTCCAGCTGGGTCCGGTTTGAGGACCTGGACTCCAGCTGGGTCCGGTTTGAGGACCTGGACTCCAGCTGGGTCCGGTTTGAGCACCCAGGACTCCTGTGGTCCATTCCCCTCCCATGACGTCAGGGCCCACCAGTCTTTGTTTGGAACCGTTCCCAGAGTGTGTCGATGTTGTAGACGTGTGCCTCTGTCCATGGGAGCGAAGGTGCAGATGTTCACTGGGATCCTAGAGCAGCGCTGTTAGGACTACAGCCCCCCACTCACCCCCGGCCTCCCCTCTGTCCGTAGGCTCAGGCAGCAGCTGTACCCTGGACGGACAGGTCTTTGCGGACCGCGACGTGTGGAAGCCCGAGCCATGCCAGATCTGCGTGTGCGACGGCGGCCACGTCATGTGTGACGAGGTCATCTGCGAGGACACCTCCAAGTGCGCCAACCCCGTCATCCCCCACGATGAGTGCTGCCCCATCTGCCCCGAAGAAGGTAGGCTGCCCCCTCTCAGACCTCTGGAACGCTCTGTTTACCTCTGTCGACCTCTAGACAGCTCTGGAAACGTCTAGAAACCTGTACTTGCCTTTAGAAACCTCTAGAAAGCTCTGTTTACCTCTGTCGACCTCTAGACAGCACTTGAAACGTCTAGAAAGCTGTACTCGCCTTTAGAAACTTCTAGAAAGCTATATAACCCTCTTGAAACTGGCATACACCTTTAGAGAAGTCTAGAAACCTCTGCAAAGCTCTGCAAACCTGTATACATCTTTCGAAACCTCTACATTGACATTGAGGGCATTTAGCAGCCGCTTTTATCCAAAGCGTCCTACAACGGTTCACATACACATTCACACACCGACGGCGGAGTCAACCTCGCAGGGCGACTGGCAGCTCATTGGGAGCAGTCAGGGTGAGGCGTCTTGCCCAGGGACACCTCAACACGTAAATAGGAGGAGCCAGGAATCAAATGAGCAGCCTTCCGGTTACAAGGCAACCCGCCTCCTGAACTGAGCTGACCTAGAGAAAGCTCAGTAAACATTCACAAACCTTGAGAGACCTTTAGAAACCTCAACAAACCATTATCAACCTCTTTAAACCTGTATACAACTTTGTTGCCCTCTACAAACCTTTATAAAACTCTACAACCATTATAAACCTAGATAAGCATTCATTAACCTCTAGAAACCTTTATATACCTTAATTAACCTGTATAGGTATGTTATACCTTTATAAACCTTTATAAATGTTAACATTCAGAAACCATTGGAAACAAACCTTTGCTGTTTACATTATTTATCAGCTTTTTAGATTTAAAAGTTGTGAGTGTAAACTGTATTTAAAGAGGTTTACATACATACTTCTATTTTAAAACTCATCTAACACCTTTGTATAACTGTTTACACATTAAAATTACATTTAAAAGCTTTTGGATCATTTATTATTAAAGCTTTACAAACAGTTATTTGATACATAATTAATACCTTTGTAAAAATATCGACATATGTATGCCATATTCCTATTTCCAGAGCATCACTATTTTGACATTTCACATCCAGTCTAATCCTGAAATGTAATGAACTATTATATTTAATTACTTCCTATTTTAGCTTCTCTCCTAATAGAGGAGGATTGTTTTAATTCTAGAGTAACCAAACAACCAGTTGTTATTACTCTAGACTGGTAACCAAACAACCAGTTGTTATTACTCTAGACTAGTAACCAAACAAACAGTTGCTATTACTCTAAAATAATAATAACAAAGCAAACAGTTGTTATTATTCTAGAATAGTAACCAAACAACCACTTCTTATTACTCTGGAGTAACCAAGCAACAAGCAAAAAATATAAAATAAGAATATTCAAATCAATGCCATTCTATTCTGTTTCATCTATATAGCTACAGATGATACAAATGAATCAAATGATCTTTATGTCTTTATATCTATTTGGTATATGATAGTATTAATTGATCTCTTCACTATAGCTCCAGAATGACGTCCTTATTCTAAATCTACTCTTGTTTTTTCCCACAGATTTCCAGGAGCCCCAAGTAGAGGTGAATATGAATTATGACTTTAATTATGATATGCATTATGATTATGTTCATTATGATGATCATTATGATAGGCATTATGATATCCATTATGATTATGTTCATTATGATGATCATTATGATAGGCATTATGATATGCATTATGATTATGTTCATTATGATGATCATTATGACAGGCATTATGATATGCATTATGATTATGTTCATTATGATGATCATTATGATAGGCATTATGATATCCATTATGATTATGTTCATTATGATATTCAGTATGATTACGTTTATTATGATATTCATTCTGAAATTAACAATGGTGTTTATCATGATATTTATTTTGATGTTTATCAGGATGAGTTTCATTGTGATATTCATTTTGATATTCATATTGATAATCATTATGATGTTCATTAAGATATTAATTTGGATGTTCATTATGATGTTCATTATGATATTTATTCTGACCTTTATTATAATGTTTATTTCGATATTCATAATGCTGTACAATCTGATATTCATTCTGATGTTTATTACGATGTTTATTATGATATTCATTTAAAATCATTCACATATTTATTATTATAATCCTGTTAAAATTAAGATGACGTTATTTGATCAAGTAGATTGCCCTTTGATTATGTTGCTTCTTTGGTAAAGAAATATGAAAGATCAAATCAGTAAAAATATGAATGCATTTATACTATTAAATGTTTGATTGGTTATCTGTATAAGTATCAATTAAAATTACTAAAGATAATATCAGTTTAAATATTATTGATTAGCCACCATGCATGATCAAAGCATTGAATCTTGTTCAGATTTGTTTGGATAATATGTTATATACGATATGAGTATAGTATAGTATGTTAGAATATGTGTTGCGTCATGTCATGTATTATGTAATGTGTTATGTTGCATTATTGTATAATTGTATTTTGTTTTGTATTATTCACTTTATTATATTATTTAATTTTGAATATGCAATATTTACTTAACAGTCGATTCTTTTATATCTAATATCTAATGTATATTTGGAAGTATATTGCTTTATATCGAATAGTATATTATGTGATATATGCATATATATTCTTGGGATATTGTTTTATATTTGATATCTAATGTATAATATATATTTCCTAGTTTATAATTTGATACCTTATATATACTTAATTAAATGCCTTGTGTTTATTTTCCCAGGGACCCCAGGGAGAGCGAGGCCCAAAGGGAGACAGAGTGAGTTACCTCCGTCTGGCCAGCAGAGGGTGCTGCTGCCTTCTGAACTAACAATGACGCCATAGGCCTGTTATCTACAGGGCGGCTGAACTAGAACACTTACGGTCCTCTGCCTTATCTTCAGAGTAGAGTCTCTCAGCACTGGTACAACAGACCAGGTGAGTTACCTGTAGAGTAGAGTCACTCACCACTGGTACAACAGACCAGGTGAGTTACCTGTAGAGTAGAGTCACTCACCACTGGTACAACAGACCAGGTGAGTTACCTGTAGAGTAGAGTCACTCACCACTGGTACAACAGACCAGGTGAGTTACCTGTAGAGTAGAGTCACTCAGCACTAGAGTAACTCACCACTAGTACAGTACCAGGTGAGTTACCTGTAGACTAACTAGTAGCCCCGGACCAGGTGAGCAGGTTACCTGTACTGACCCGGTCTCTCCCCAGGGTCTGCCCGGAGCTCCCGGTAACGACGGTATCCCCGGCCGCCCCGGCGCCCAGGGCCCCGCCGGCCCCCCCGGCCCCCCCGGCCTCGGAGGAGTGAGTCCCCGCCCCCTTCACCTGGTCGCCACGGCGACTGTTTGTGTCTGTTTGTCTGTGTGTGTTTGTGCGTCTGTTTGTGTGTGTATATCAATTTAAGCTGTGTGGGTATTTGTGTGTATGTGTTTGTGCGTGTGTGTGTGTGTGTGTGTGTGTGTGTGTGTGTGTGTGTGTGTGTGTTTGTTTGTGTTTGTTTGTGTTTGTTTGTGTGTATCAGGTATGTGTCTATTTGTGTGTGTGTGATTGTGTGTGTTGAAATTAATTTGTGTCCGTGTTAATCAGGTATGTGTGTATGTGTGTTTACAAAAGGGCGTGTTTGTGTTTTTGTGCATCAGGTGTGTGTGTGTTTAAATAAGTGTGTGTATGTTTGCGTGTCTCAGGTGTCTGTGAGTGTTTGTGTCCATCAGGTGTGTTAGTCTAACCTGTGTGTCTCTTTCCTCCAACAGAACTTCGCCCCTCAGATGTCCGGTGGATATGAAGATCACTCCAAATCCATTGGTGCACCCATCCCTGGACCCATGGTACACACACACACACACACACACACACACACACACACACACACACACACACACACACACACACACACACACACACACACACACACACACACACACACAGTGTTCCTCAGTGTATGGCTGACATCATGATGGTGTTGTGTTTGATTGACAGGGCCCCATGGGACCTCGTGGCTCCCCCGGACCTGCTGGTGCTAGCGTGAGTTCACTTCCTGTTTCCTGTTCCTGATTCTCCCTGCACATTAGGTTCATGAAGTCATGCCGACATCATTTCCTGTTTTATAAGGAACATCACAGGGTGACGGTTTTCTACTGTCTAACCCCTACCTGCTCCTTAATGACCTGTCTCTGTACTGTCTAACCCCTACCTGCTCCTTAATGACCTGTCTCTGTACTGTCTAACCCCTACCTGCTCCTTAATGACCTGTCTGTACTGTCTAACCCCTACCTGCTCCTTAATGACCTGTCTCTGTACTGTCTAACCCCTACCTGCTCCTTAATGACCTGTCTCTGGACTGTCTAACCCCTACCTGATCCTTAATGACCTGTCTGTACTGTCTAACCCCTACCTGCTCCTTGATGACCTGTCTGTACTGTCTAACCCCTACCTGCTCCTTAATGACCAGTCTCTGTACTGTCTAACCCCTACCTGCTCCTTAATGACCTGTCTCTGTACTGTCTAACCCCTACCTGCTCTTTAATGACCTGTCTCTGTACTGTCTAACCCTTAGCTGCTCCTTAATGACCGGTCTGCTTGCTTTGGTCTGTGTTGTATCTTATGATATCATTCATGCTACAGGGCCCTCAGGGCTTCACTGGACCCCCCGGTGAGTCTGGCGAGGCCGGAGCTTCTGTAAGTAACACACACACACACACACACACACACACACACACACACACACACACACACACACACACACACACACACACACACACACACACACACACACAAACACAAATTCAGACACACACACAAATATATGTATACACAACACCTACACTTGGATAAAACTACAGAAATAAACACACTTTGTGTAACATTGTGTTACTGCGTGTAACTGTGTGTAACTTTGTGTGTTTTCAGGGACCCATGGGCCCCCGCGGACCTGCTGGGCCCTCTGGCAAGAACGGAGAAGATGTAAGACCTGTCTGTCTGTCTGTCTGTCTGTCTGTCTGTCTGTCTGCCTGTCTGTCTGCCTGTCTGTCCGTCTACCTGTTTGTCTGCCTGTCTCTCCGTCTACCTTTCTGTCTAGTACTAGGTCCCGCCCCTGTCTGATCCATCCCATAATGCCCTGTCTCCCTGCAGGGTGAGTCCGGCAAGCCCGGTCGCAACGGTGAGCGTGGATCCTCCGGCCCTCAGGTGAGTCTCCCTCCCCAGGGTCGGGTTAGGCCCCTTCTCCGGGGTCCGGGTCGGGTTAGGCCCCGCCTCCAGACACACTGACCCCTCCCTCTCTTCCTCAGGGCGCTCGCGGTTTCCCAGGAACCCCAGGACTTCCAGGGATCAAAGGACACAGAGTGAGTGGCTGTCTCCTTGGCAACAGCGGACCTTCCTGTTGGGGTCCTCTGGGTCTGCAACACCTGTCTCTCTCCATAACCTGTCTCTCTCTAACAACTGTCTCTCTCTCCCCAGGGCTTCAGCGGATTGGACGGAGCTAAGGGAGACTCTGGCCCTGCTGGCCCTAAGGTACACCCTCCCCTCCCTCCCTCTCTCTCTTTGCTCATTTTTACGTTTACTTATATATATTTTTAAACCTTGCCACTGTGTGTGTGTGTGTGTGTGTGTGTGTGTGTGTGTGTGTGTGTGTGTGTGTGTGTGTGTGTGTGTGTGTGTGTGTGTGTGTGTGTGTGTGTGTGTGTGTGTCTAGGGAGAGGCTGGATCTTCAGGAGAGAACGGAACACCAGGAGCCATGGTGAGTTTGAACCCAGGAAAAATTAATAAAACCGGGTGGTTTCTGCCCAGCATGAAACAGGTGTAACTCTCTCCCTCTCTCTCTCTCTCTCTCTCTCTCTCTCTCTCTCTCTCTCTCTCTCTCTCCCTCTCCCTCTCCCTCTCTCTCTCTCTCTCTCTCCCAGGGACCCCGTGGTCTGCCTGGTGAGAGAGGTCGTGCTGGACCTTCTGGAGCTGCTGTAAGCACACACTCGCACACACATACACATCATTGTTGATGAGTGTGTAAACAATGAAATTCACTCTCTCTCGTTGTCTCTCTCTCTCTCTCAGGGTGCCCGTGGTAATGATGGTGCTGCTGGTTCTGCTGGACCTCCCGTAAGTCTCACCATGACATCACCATGACATCACCATGACATCATCATGACCTCACCATGACATCACCATGACATGATCATGATATTATCATGACATCACCATGACATCACCATGGCATTATCATGACAAT